>NW_010256388.1:0-12357 GCF_000690775.1 Eurypyga helias
AGGCTGGCAGCAAGCTAAAAGCAGTATAAGCTTATAGACTGGACTTTGAAAAGTCTGATGAAATTTCAGCTCTTATTTATCCTGTACTGCTAATGGTTTAAACACTGAAGTCCTGAGTGCTTGCTGCACTGGTCCTGTGCAAACTCTGCTTTTGTTTTGTCCAGCCATGATCTCAGTACGAGGAGTAGCTAGTTGTAATTCTGTAGTAAAGGCTGTGCAAACTCGATTACTTTCTTTGATCTATAAACCTCCAGAAACTTGCATACTGGCTGACAATGGAAACTGATGTCAAGAGTCTATGAATGATTGCCATTGTTCGTAAGAGGAGCCTTTACTGTGATGCTTCTGAAGTGCCAACATACATACCTTATATGAAAAACAAACTTACTATCAAGTACAGGCTGTACATGTCCTGGCAGCTTGAGACGAATCCATTTAATTCTCATTTATTAGTCGGCTCCACAACAGGGTGTCATGTTATGTGTTCTATGTTTCAAATAAAAAGTAATGTGAATGGACTGTAGGAATCACAAAATGAAAAACCTATTTCCTTCTGACATGTTATCTCATCTCTTCAGACCCCACAGTGATCTCTTGTGCTGACGTTTAATCAAGTGCAGTGGAAGTTTTAATCTGAATAACTGCAGCCAGCCTGTCTTTTCAGTGCTAGTACTTTCTGATTTTACTTAATCCCAAACACAAAACACCTTTTCAGAAGAGAGAGGTGGTACTGGAAGCAGCAACCATGCTTTTTCAAACCCAGCAGAAGCTTTGTCACCAGCCTCCAGGAGCTTTAACTGGAAACTGTGATGGCTGGGGAAAGCTCAGTCCTCCGGGGTGAGGTTTCTGCACTGAGCCTGAGTAACAAGGTTTTATGTGGGGACCTGAAGGATATGTGCCAGGAGAGCTCAATCCCTCTTGTCCTGATGGGAGGGCTCAGTGCCCACCCTGTAGGTGGGAGCTGCAGCCGATGCAGCCTGGTGCCCATGGGTCTGCCTGTGTGTGGACCTCATTGCTCCCTGGACAAGTTTCTCAGCATTAGGTGGATATTTTTCACAACATGTTCATTTCTGAACTGGTATGGAACACGTTTCAAGGGCTGGTTTCAGACTCCTTTGAACTCAGTGGCAAAGTTTCCTTTCACTTCCGTGGGGTCAGGGCTGCTCCTGAAGCAATCCGAGTAAAACCTGGTAACTGCAGAAAAGAAATAGTTCTTTCAGGAAAAAAAAATCATCTGGGAAAGAATAACTTGTGACTTTTCACTGTTAATCAGATACCACATAAGACAAATCGGAATCTGTGCTGTAAGAAATGTCATGTGATTAGTATGTGTGCAAAATCATGGAACATACACAGGCATTACATCAACTGCTAGGAAGGAAAATCTCCACTGGGAGAGGTGCATCCATAATGACACTGGGCACACACACCCCAGAGATTCAGTGAAAGCCCTTTGCAGAAGTTAAAGGCAAGTTAAAAGGATTTGAATGAGACATGAGGCAGTATCAGGGCTAACGGTGGGTGACCAGAGCCCCTTCAGTGCCCCTGTCTGCTGGGGCTGCTGCACTGTGATCTGAAAGAGCCAAAAATTCAGCTCAAGTTCCAGTGTTCAGCTGCAGGCTGCTGTGTGCTGGTTACAGACCCAGCAGATGCTGGAGATAGATGGTGATGCAGACTGTCCTGCCAGTCTGTGGTTGCACAGAGCACACGGCAGATACTGGCAGATAGGCAGCAATGCACGCGATCATATCTGCCACTAGCATCAAGATTGTCAGATTTTGGTCGGTGCTTCATGTTCGAAGCCCTATTTCTTCTTCTGATTGTGCAACAGATGCTAAACAGGATGGCATCTGAGTCTGCAGGGCTGTGGGCCAATTCCAGAGGCGACGGTTTCTCATGCACCTCGAGCTCCAGCCTGCCCTGTGTCACCGCACCTTGCCGGGGCTGAGGTCTGACCCCCCTGCCAGGCAACACCAACACTGTGCTCCAAAAATGCTGGTGGAGCCCTGTGGTCCCTCACAGAGGGAAAAGTCTCCCTTATACCACCCCAAACTCAGCTCCGACCTCTACCTCAGCCATCAGAGCATCTCTGTGATCCCTTCTCAAAAGAGCACAAGTCATGGGGGTGGGGAGGCAGGGGACAGCGTTTCCCTTTGGTGCGTTGACTGGGGAAAGGTGGCAGTCTGGGAGCATCCTTTACTGCATTTTGGCTTTGCCCCTTGCGTGCTTTTGTGACTTTGTGTTTTTGTCCTGGAGGGGAAATTTTTGGATTGATGTGGTCTGGAATTGTTGTTCGGCTCATGTTCTCTGCCGCAGCATAAATTTCTGGTTCAAGAAACTGAGTTCTAATGCAAGCCCCACTCACTGGCATATATTCTTGAAATTATACCACAAGGTATGTTCACTGGTCTGATTCATTTTGTTGGTCTGCTGGCACAAAGCTGTCTTGGCAGAGGCAGATGGATGCAGCTGAGGTTTTTGCAGATGAAACAACCTGCGCAGGTTGCTGTATAAAAGCTGACTTGCCTTTATATAGATTTTGCACAGTATTGCCTCAAACCTCCACAGCCATGTGGGCAGAGCGGAGCCTTGCCATCCCAAAGCCAGGGTCCCGGCCTCTGCTGTCACTGGCTGGCAAAAGGAGAAAGCCTGGTGATTTTGGGTTTTTTGCCTCCCAGCTCCTGCACTGGGAGCAGCAGCACTCCCAGAATTGCCTGGTAAAACAAATCACACCAAGAGGAAACCGCTGCCGTAGGCAGCTGCCCTCTTTCTATGACTTCTGCTATGATTATAGCCCGTTCTGTTTCTCTAGAATTCCTTTCTCATAGCCAGCTGAGGAGGAAGTGATGAGCAGAAAGTGAGTTTTCTAGTCAGCTGCACTCAGTGCCAAGTCCTCAGGTGGCAGACTCAGTACGAAGCAACCCCCAGTCATACTGCCTTGCCCCAGCTGAGTTTGAAGTGTCTGTGATTTCAAAGTGAGCAGTGGTTTTGGCTCTAGCACCTCTTCAGCTCTCACACCCACAGAGGCTGCAGGGGGAGGGAGCACTGTAGGATGCAAAAACCTCAGATGACCCCAAATACGACACTGTCAAAATCTGGACCTAGGCTTCTTCCCATCTTCCAGCATTGCTGTTGGTCCCAACAGCAGTTGCAGCGGAAGAGTGGGGCTGGGAGTCAGAGTGTTGAATGTCTTGGCAAGTAGGAAAAATGAGAAAGAAAGGAAGATTTTATTTTTTTTTTTAGCTTATGTACATTATCTGGAAAAAAATAGCAGATTGCTCTAGAGAAGCTCTGACTTTGTGGCATAGATTTATTCCTGTAGACATTTCCACCAATGCATTTCTGCTTTGTTTTTTCTTTTTTTATTGCTTGACTAACTTTTAGGGCTTTTTATACTGATTTTGTGATGGTGCTAATGTTGGACTGATAAAATTTCATTGTGACATCTAGGTTCCGCAATCAATATTTACCAGTAACTGAAATAACTTCTCCTATATTCATTTTCCAAGGACATAGCAACAGTTCTGTTTCCCAGTGAAGCTCAATCCATTGACCTCACTGCCATCAGACCAAACGCTGTGTGAAAGTGGTGCAGCCATGCATCCTAATGTCAGATTGGAACAGTCTGACCTCAAGATCAGACTTCTCTGGAAGATGAAAAAGAATTATTTGCAAAATCTGGGGATGTGTTACATAAACATCTTGCTTTGGGCCACAGCCATGACACATTGTAAATGCTGTTTTTCCTCATTCTTAGGTTACAAAAGAGGAATTTCTGAACTACTACTCTGGAGTTAGTGCTTCTGTGGATAGTGATGCCTACTTCATTTTAATGATGAAGAAATCTTGGAAACTCTGACTTTTTGCTTTCCTTTGTCCCATCTTCTCTGGGACCAGAGACTATGAAGAAGTGAAACGCAGTTTAGTTTGTTGCCAGTATGGGGCTTTTTTTTCCAGTTACCGTCTGAGTGAAGTTTTCAGGGCTGCAGCATTCGATGTCACCGTGGTCCCAGTGCTGGCTGTGACATGTGGCTCCAGCTTTCAACAGGTGGCGCCTAAAAGCCAGGGAACAGCCACAATCCAGAGCTGCCCTGGGCGAAGGAGGGGAGAGCCGGTGGAAATTATCAGTTGGCATTTACTGGCATCATCGGTTGTTTTCTTGCGTGTCTGTACATTAGATTTGTTGTGCCAATGTCCTGTTACAAGCAGGAGAGTTTGCCTGGGAGGCTTCACGGTCACAGCAATAAGGAACTCTGACACTAAAATAATTCTTCGCAGAGATGCTAAGTCTCCTTTACGTTACATTTTAGCTGGTTTTAAAGGATAGCTTCAGAAACCCACAAACAAAGAGATAACACCCTTGAGCCAAAAGCAGATCGACTATGAACCTGCTGCTGTTCCCAGGGCTGCAGCACTGCAGTATTGCTGTATATGGCCTTCAAGTCGATAAACACTTTTGCTAAGAAGCCTGGAAGGGGCTGAACTCCTGTCCTGCAGAAATACGCTGCCGGCTTCACGGTCAGCTTGTGCCTGCCTAAAACTGCTCCAAATTCAGCCATGTGTCCCTGCGGCAGCGGTGGCTGGGCCACCCCTTCACCGTTTTGTTTCACTGCGCATCACGCACATCAACCGTTCCTTGGCCCTGGCAGAAACAGTTCCCCTGCCTCCCCTCGCTTAGTTGGTCTTCTGCCACCCCACTGACACACACAGCGTTTTGGTGTGTTATCTGCCCGTCTAATGAACGTGCACAGGAGGAGAAGATTTGGTAAACAAACTAATAAATTCAGCAGGGGAAAAGTATCGCCTTGAGAGGTAATTAACATTTTTCAGCGTCATTAAAATTAGACTGTGACTCAGTGTTATAACTGACAAAAGACTTATTTCACAGATTAGCATTCATGTGCTGCTAGGAGATGTTTGCACAAGGCAAATGAGCAGCGGGTGGATGAGGGGAGAAACGAAGACGGGAAAGCAGCTGTGTTGTGCCATGAGCACAGACGAGGTGGTGGAGCCCGATGTGTACGTGAGGAGAGAGGAGCAGGCAGCCCCAGGCACGGTGTTTGCAAAGCAGCTGCATAGAAACCAGGGTCACCGAGACCTTTTTTGTGTGTGTTGCTGAGTATGAGCACAGGAGGCGCAAAGTGTGGAGGAGGAAGGTTATGCTGAACTGAGGAAGGTACATGGAGTGTGTGAAAGCTGAGCTATACCCCTGTGAGGACGTTGAGTCTGACAGGAATTTGTGAACAGCTATGGGGAAAACTCTTTTTCTTGTAGAACACAGAAACTACACAGTCCTGACCTGGTGAAGTGTCATAAAGACATCGCTGTGGCTGTATCTTCATTTATCTAATACGTATCTAAAAGCTGGCCAAAAGCGTTTGTGGTCCTTCTTGCTTTGGTGCATATTTGGATTTCATTTTTTCCAAAAGGAAGCTGAGACCTGTTGTATCTGTATACACCCATGAAATTTATGTTGATGGCTATAAAACAGCATATGATGTTCAAGGATGCTGATACTAAGACTGCTCTAACACTGGACCTCAGCACCTGCAAATTTCTCCAAAAGGTTTAGCTCCCACAGTTCGTGCCAGATTGTCAAACCTGAAGGAGACTGCTAGACTCTGCACACTTCAGACCAGTCTAATTCCCAAACAGTTATCTAACTTGTGAAAGCTCATACCGACAGGACCTGGCTAAACATGGCTGGAATGAGCCAACTGTTGGCATTGGCTTGGTAGCAGCTGGATGTCATTCAATGAAGAGGTTTCATGTGTGTTTCTGGGAGCCAGGGTCCTTCAGAAACCTTAATTCTAACCCTTAACCATCCTCAGTTTGGCTGTGCTCACTGATGCTGTCCTGGAAAGATACTTTTCTGGATAGGCTTCATTGAACACCCGGGTGCAATCCTGGAATAAAGTAGCCCCATGTCTGGCATAAGTTGGTCTATACCCTCCCACTAAGAAAAGCTGGGATGAACATCATTAACAAAAGGCTGCTTTGTTTATCAGTTGCATTTGTCAGCATTCAGCAGTGTATTAATGAAGTACCATCTCCGAGGACCCAGTGTCTACAGGACTTTGCCTTACTGTACACATCCCAATGCTATCAAAGCCCGAGGGTTTTTTCTTTTTTGGTGCTCATGGTGCAGACTCACAGCTGCACACGGGGGCTTGGGCACAGCTTCTGGCTTGCCTGAGCAATTATGAGCCATGGGCAGGAGATGGGCTTCAACCGCCTGATTCCCAGAGCTGTTACTTCTCTGTTTGCTGTGTAGCAAGGGCTGGATGACAATCAAAGGCAGGATGACCAAAGGCATGCCCAGTCTGAAACACAGGGACTGGAGGTGCAGAGAAGCTTCCCTGGCTTGCAGGGTGGTGGTGATGAAGGGAGGGTGCTGCTTGCTGTTATCAGCAAGTGCTTTCAGGCCTCTGAGCTGTCTGGATTTATTTGAGATTTGTCCTGCCTGAAGCAGGGGAGAGCCCATAGAGTTAGCTTTTCTTCAGTGAGGACAGAGTAAGTCCTATCCTCATAGATCTATATTAGAAGACTGAATTAGAGCAGCATAAATAAGTCATGCAAATATCCACCTCCTTTTAATACAGTAAAAACGTTACAAACCCAAGGTTACATGTTATCTAATTAAATAAGATAATAAGACATAGAAAATAGAATGATTGTTTAAACATTAGCAGCTATGCAAAAATTTGAGTACTACATAGGAAAAATATAACTATTTCAGAGTGATTAAAGTACATAAACACCTGATTTCTACTACTTTTTCTATACTAAAGAGCAGTATACCTTTCTGGACAGAGAGACTATTACACATGGGTACCTTACTGCTTAAATAGTGCAAATATTTGGTGACATCCTTTTTAATCCTTAAAAATGTGTGTATGAGTTCAAAACAAGCATAGCACATACTATGCAGGGTTTTCCTGATGCACTTTTTCTTCTTCATCTATTTCCTTTTGGTTTCTCACTGTGTTACCGGAAGACGCTACCTTTCCAGCACAGTCTGTCTCCATCTACAATCACACTGTGCAAGTCAGCAGAGTATGAGCATTACCAGCAGCTCTTTTTGGAAAGAAATACAACCATTATAAAGCAAATGAATGTCCAAGGCTTTCGTATTTTTCTACTACATTAATAAATGTTTCATTTGGTGAGAAACAGCAATAAAATACATTCTGTAAAATGTCACTGGAATGCCTGGAGCCAAATCCTCGGTGCCTTTGCACAAAGGGGTGGTAACTGCTTGAAGGTTTCCCTGGTGTCAGGGTGGAGGTGGAGCGCTGCCTTGGGAGTGCTGTTTTCCTCCAGCAGGTTACATTAAATACAGCGACATCTCAGTGATTGTTACCAGTCAGAACAAATTCGAGCAGCTCTGAGGATGAGAGAGGACTCTTTACACCTTTATACTCTGTAATGTGAATACGTTTCAGTAAAGAAGAATTTCAAGCAGCTAGAGGAGCTGAGACTGCACAGTGAGGTGAACCCCAATCCCAGAGCGCAGCAAAGCGGCTTGGATTTCCCATGGCCACACTGCTCGGCTGTCATGCAACCATGTGGCTGTAGCAGCTTTGTCTCCAAGCGTGTGCTCCACAGTACGCAGCATCCCCGAGGGACTGTGAAGTGGCTCAGCCATCTCTGCGTGGCAGGCAGTAAGGGGAGGTACGTGGAACCCCTCAGGCCTGGGCAGAGAGTCCAAAGAAAGGTGAATGGAAAGGGACAGGATGCCTTCCTCTGTCATAATACTTTTTTTAAAAAAAAGTTATCCCCAAGCAATGTACAAGGTACTTTTAATAAAATGTAGGTCTTCTCATCACCGGCAGGATCCATGATGCTCCATCCGTCTTCCTAGGTGAGATGTTGCATGAGAACATTGCTTGGCCAAACTCAGAAGTATTCCCATGCAGCCGCAGCCATTTGGAATAACGTTAGCAAACAAACATGGTCCGCTCAGGCCTTCCGTCCCAGAAAATACTTACACGCTGCACTAATGCTTGTGCAAGAGCTGCAGAGAAAGTCAGCATTGTGCGTTTTACTGCCCCTAATTCAGTTTATAGGAAGAGGTGGGACGTGGCCTTTCACTGGCTTTGTTTTGTTTTCTTAGATACTAGTACATGAAGTACTGAAGCTCTTTAATATATAGCACTAGTAGAACTACCTAGGGATTCTAAAATTGGCTCCGGGACGGATCTTTGCCAACAGTAAAAAGTAGTGGCATGTAGGGTTTTGCTTCATTTTAATCTCTCGCTTTAAAAAAAAGGGAAAAAAAAAATGCATCTGAGAAAACATCTTCCTAAAGTGAGTCCATGTGCCCTTTTTCCTGGGGGGTCAGCAAACTGCATTTGTGGTGACCAAGCTCCTGAATCCCCAGGCAACTAATGCTTGATAACAACTCTCATTTACTGGTGTTTTGCAAACTCATGGAATTCCCCTGACTGCAAAGGAGTTACTCTTGACCGACCACTGTTTAAAAGAGATTGGATTCTATTTAACTTGAATTTGTTGATGTAATTCTTGCTTAGGAATTAATAAAACCTTAACTCTGCAATCAAGAGGTTAACAGGAGAGTTCATTAACTTTTACAAGCCGTGCTGTGATCCTCTGCTAGGACTGCAGTGTCACTGCGCTGGATTAATTGCATCTGGATATTAAAGTCAGGTTGAATTAAATTTAATTTCTGCTGTGGTGGAGATTGCTACCAGCATAGGAAGAGCTGAGTTTAGGCCATTTATTGTGGGAACGTGGGAGAACCTCCTTCCTTGCAGGTACAACGTGGCACTGCAAGCCGGGTGTGTTGCAGGTGTAGGAACTCACGGGGTGCAGGAAAACAAAACAGAAAGCTTCAGTGCCCTGCTCGTGTCAGAAGGAAAAAATGGTATGCTGTCATTCCTGTAGGGTTTACTGAATTTTGTAGAAGCTAGACATTGTGACATAGGCTTCCTCGTTGTTTGGTGACCTCATTTCACTGGTGGGCAGCATCTGGGATATGGTCTCACCATTTTGGGGCTCTGCTCCAGGCTGGCCAGAGGGACGTGGGGGAGGAGCTGAGGAAAGGTTGAAACCATCATCGCACAGGGGCACCCCATTGCTGTGACACACTTCATATGTGTTGGAGCTGCAGTTTCCATCAGTGACTGAAAACTGTCTGGTGCCCACAAGTCTCTGCAGGGCTTCAGCTGGCCAGATTCCTCCGTAAGTCACAGACAGGTTTAGGTTGCTTTTGTCTGTAATCGCAGGGATCATCTTCAGGTCTGATACTCTCTTAAATTTTTCTGGAAGGTTTGTCTCTGGAGCAGTTGATGGCTGCAGAAAATTTTCCAGTTCTGCTTTTGCTCGAATGCCATCCACTTTATGGATATGAACGTAACCAAAACTCTCTGGGTTAAAGCTTATATCAAAATTCTGCGTGGCAAAGGGAACAGCATGGTAAGTTAACAGTGTGTATTAGGTTAAAGGAAAAGGTACTTTGACAATAAGGTTAACAGTTGGACTTGATGATCTTAAAGGTCTTCTTCATCCTAAATGATTCTATGATTCTATAATTAATTTGATTTTAGAAAGGATATTTTTTATTTCTTTAACTCTGAAAGTAACCCTGAGCAGGCTGAACAGTAGGTTACCAGAGAATAAACTATCATGTGGCTTAAAATCCATTTCCATCTTAATCTGAACCTCTCCAGTGGCCTCCTTCAGGCAGCACCACTGGAGAGAGTTTTGTGCTCCATGCAACGTGGTGGGAACTGATGTTCCACAGACTTTTCCGAGCCACGCGTCCGTTGCACACCTGCCATTCCACAGGAATAAGGGTGACAACCCAGGTGGTTCCTTTCAGTTTTACCTTCCTAATTCAGCAGTGAGGGAAGTAAAAGTTTGCCATGACTTCCTGGAACACACTGGGCATCCCTGCACTGGGCAGCAAGGGAGGGTGGGAGAGTCATCTTAGATCTCTTATTAAATGAAGAAAATGCTAATAATGTACCAACTGGAAAGACCAGCTCTGACAAGTTTCTTGGTGAAAAAATGCACTAGACACAAGGTTTTAAGGCAACAGGTTAATCCCACACTTTATGGTTTGTAATATTTGTCCATCTGGCTTTTATCTGGCAGAGCGTTCATGTACTGCATGGTGTATGAGCAACTCTTGGACGCGTAAGGATACATGGACATCACCAGGGATGTTTGCAAAGGGTCCCCATCCAGCCCTACGATCACAGTTTCACAGATTCACTGGAGTGTCTTGGTTGGAAAGGACCTCTGGAGTCCAACTGGTCCAACCTTCTGCCAGAAGCAGGACTTGGACTGGATTAGCCAGAGCCCTGTCAAGCCAAGCCTTGGACATCTCCAGCAAAGGAGAATCTACCTCTTCCCTGGGCGACCTACACACTGTTTAATACTTCTCACAGAGAAAGATAAGTTTTTTCTTATATCCAGATAAAGTTTGCCCTGAAGCAACACGTGCCTGTTGCCTCTGGTCCTGTCACCATGTCACCATGCAGCCTTGTGGTGAGACCACCGCCACCACCTCCCTACCTACGCTTTAGGTATTGGAAGGTTGTGATTAGTAGTTCTCACTGCGAACTGCTTCTTTTCTATAAACAAACTCAAGTCCTTCAGCCTTTCCTCATACATCAAGTTCTCCAGGCCCCTGTAGTTAACTTTGCACAAGTCAAAGCTCAGGCACATAGCTGTGTTATTTCCATACCCTTGACTAGCATGAGCCTGTGCAAATGTGGGCTCTCTTCAGTGAAACATAGAAGTAATTTCTGAAAGATGCCCCAGCTTATGCAGTAAATGCACATACTCCCTGTCATGAGTGTTAGTTTTGTTCCCCGTAGTTTATACTCAGGTGAAAACAACAGTGGAAGTACATACATTTTTTGGCTTCTTGCATAGTTGCTCCAGTGTTTTTTTATGATCAGGAAGGTTTGGCCACACAGCAGGCTTGATCCTGGAACAGCAACAGTAGACAAAAAGGCGTTCAACAGCATCCAAAGAGGGACATGTTGAGATATCAAAGGTTCGTATTGCATCATTTGTACTAATTGTCACAAAGCCTTAGGGCTGGCTTGCATTACCCAGAATATCAACAGAGAAGTCTCAGAATAAAACAAAGCCTGGAGAAGAGGAGTTACAAAGGTCACCAAATAGTCACTGTTCTTTTGAGTGCACAAATTGTCACAGTTGAAGGAAGACACTTCCCTAAGTACTGGAAAAGCAGAAAATTATGCTGACAGAGTCCATTTACATCTAGCTGTGTTAACAGGGTTTTGTATGGTGAAACCAATTTCTGCAAGTGAAAAAAGATGCTGTGGTTAAAGTGCAAATTTGCTGATATTTGCCTCTGCTTGTTTACACAAGTCAAAGAACTGCATATTGTCCCACTCCTTGGCCGGCTATCTTCGCTTCAGATAGCTGTATTGTAGCCTTGTCCCACAGGTCTCATTTTTACTGCTGTGCTTAGCAAAATTATTCTGTTGTTCTGCTGGAAACCCTTGGCTATGATGCATCTAGAGAATATTGCTCGACTGACATTCAATGTTGCAGTGATATAATTATAGGTATATATGAATATATATTGTGTTTTATATATGTGCCTGTATATGTATGTATATATACACACATGCACAAACCCCTCTTCTTTTCAAAAGGGAAATCTCTGGGTTCAAAAATTCTCATAATCTAAAAGACTGTTTTCTCAGCAGTTTTACATACACAGAACTTCTAGCAAAGTGAGAGAACTGCAGGTGTTCAATAACAGTAAAAAAACAGAGCTAGAAATCTCAAGCCATATAAATATCCGTACTTGCAAATGAAACAGCACCAGGGAGCATTCCCTGGTAGATAACTCCAGTGTTTAAATGTTTAATTATTAAAATTTTTATTGGCGTGGTTTGACTGTGGCCAACTAGCACATTCCCAGACAATCCCCACGTGTAATTCAGGAGTTCGCAGAGCCCAGGTGTTGTCCACAAAAAGCAGCTCGCATGCAGCCATCTCTCTGGATTTCAGTGGAGCTGGATGTTATGGACAGGCGGCTCTGAATGACGTCAAGCAGCCCTGGGCTTTCTGCCTTGCAAGGGGTTCATCTTCTATGATTACACTTAGGACTTTTTCACTTCAGATACTGATTTCACCAGATTACCTGCCTATCTGTTCATTTTCTTAAATTTGTCAACTGTCTATTCTATATAAGCATATATAGCCACATATTTTAAAATATTTTTACAGCTATCTATCTACTGCTGTGAGGCCCCAGTGCAGACAAAGGACTGCCTGGGCAATGAATGTATCCAGCCTCCCTTCTACTGTGACCGGTACGGTGGGGATGCAGACCCTGGTTTTGCC
>NW_010256388.1:12500-19884 GCF_000690775.1 Eurypyga helias
CCCCACCCCCCGGCACTGTTTCCACACCTCCTGGGACTTTACTAAAACCCTCACATTGCTTTCTTTTCTGGGTCTTGCTTGAAGTTTTGAGTCAAATTTGCCTCCAGTGAGACACTGATTCTGTCAGTGTTTTGTGGTGACTTCAGCTCCCCAAAGGTCCCAGTGCCCGACGCTGAAGTCTGCTCAGAGTGGCAGGTCATCTTCTGAAAAAATACCAACACTCCCTCTTTTGTTGCCCACTTCTGCATTTTGCCTGCCTTCAGGTTGATAATAGAGGTCCGGAGATAGAAAGAAAATGGTTCACAAGTATAAAAGGGAAAGCAGTAAGACTGTCAGAACAAGAGTGGCTTCCAAAAATTTATCTGATGCAAAGAGACTTAGATTACCTGTTTTCCCAAAAGGTTGCAATCAGGACAATCATGACAATGGACAGCATGAATCCCAGGATGGAGACTACAACCACGACCACGCTGCTGTCTAAAGAGAAACAAAGAATATCAGCCAATGCATGTAATTGTTTCACTGTTAAGCAACTTTAACTGTAATGTCTCTTCAGACAATAAATTAGGAATCAATGCCAAGCATTGCACTGGCTGGTGCAGTGGTGCATTTCTGCCTCCATGAAGGAGGAAAGAAGTAGGCTGCCAGAGCATCAGCACTGTGCTGAGCTCCAAGCCGGGTTCCCGGGTTGATTAAAGCAGCTGGAAGCCTGCTGTCACCTCCAGCACATTGAAACCACCACTCGCTGCATCCTTACAGCAGCACCGAAGTGACTTCCAACACACGTAATGCTGAGGTGCCATGGGACTGAAGAGACCCATAGGACCAGAAAGGCTATTCATTATTTGCAAGTGCAACAATGAGATTTTATCCGATATCATATTTGTGATTAAGGTGCCATGTTCACGCACAAATCCAGGGCCCTGAAATGGGTCATGTTTCACGGCCCTCTGTGCCTTGCCTAAAACACGCAGTGCAGACTGGTCCTTCTCCCTGCAGACTAGCAGGCAGTGAGCAGGGATGAGTCAGCCGTCACCTCTCTTTGCACCCTCCTCATGCCCTTACAGCAGCACTTCATCTGATCTTATCACCCTTGAGTGAGATTTCGCTTCACATGGAGACTCAGTCCCAGACTAGAGTGATAGAGCCACTCTCTGGATCACCTCCTTTGGGGTGTCCTGCACCTGTTAGGGCTGACCCTGCTGTTGCCACAGGCTCTTCCCTCCCCATGCTCTCGTCACTGCTGCTGCCAGCCTGGACAGGGAGCTGAGGACCCCTAGCCCTGCTTTCTTCCAGGGGGACCAAAGTGGTTTCTGCTCTTACAGCTCTCGTTGGAGTGCTGCTCCCTTGCGGTCCTGAAGCTCTTGGAAGTGCTCCACTCACTCCACGTGCCCTTAAAATAATCTCTGTTGGGCTGTGAACGTACTTTCACCTCATACGATGCATCATTTTCAAGGTTTCTCCCCAGTAATTTTACCTGGAGGTATGGTGACTCTATTGTCTAAACACACACACACACAAAAAATCCAATTATTTTTCTAGAAGACACAGGAAAAGTTTCTGAGTTTCAGAGAAATGTGTGAGATCAGATGCATCCCACCAGTACCGTGCTGTTTGCTCCATGTCTTTGGTTATTATACAGGGGGTCATCATGGCATCAGCCTAATTTAACAGCAAGGTACTACAGACACTATTGAGAAGAGAGACTAGCAACAGGTAAAAGCTCTTTGGGAAACAGCTGGAAGTATTAATTGTGCTTTGCTACTGCTGACACTGCAGTGGGAAATACAGGCTTCATTGGGAAAGCTCAGAAGAGACGGGGGAAAATTTGTGCAGCATAAAAAGACAAATTCTGAAAGAGCAGCTACAGGACAGAAGCTGAAATCCCTCAGTGCAGCTCTGGTGCTCTTCATTTCGATGTACATGATTGCCTGAATCCTTTTCTTTTTCAGGTTACAGTTCTCCTGTGTTCCCTCTGTAAAGAACAGATATAGTCCATGTTTTCAAACACCCTCCATCTGGACTAGTGTTTGCATGGCTGCTCTTGTGACAGGGGATACAGAGGTCCCAGCAGCTGGGCAGCCAAAACCGCATCCAGTTCACAGGCAGCTGCACCCTGAAACTTGGTCTGAGTGTGGGAGAGCTGCACCCAAAGCTGGAGAGGCTCAGTGGAAAAGGGACATGAAGAAACTGTTGTTGAATAAGAAAAGGAATCATACAAGATGTGCACTTAAAATAAGAGCAAAACCACCACAGCAAAAAGTGAGCTTTCCAAACACATAGGGTGGTTCATTACATTATGTATTCTCTTCCCCCTGCAAAGCCCAGAAGAATGAAAATACATCAGCCCGGAGAAATGTCTGACAGACATGGGTGGTGTTGGGCTGGAATTGTTTTAACTGATTAAATTTCCAAATGCCAAATATTTTGCCCCTTTCCAAGTTTTCTGCTGGAGAACTGTAGAAATGCAGATTTGAGGGTTATTACATGATACTGGTATTTCTGATAATGTTTAACTTCAGCAATTAGTGTAAACTCACTAATATATCATCACTTACCTTCCAAGTACCTTCTTCCTGACGATAGGCTATTTGGTGTATTAATTTGTCCTTTAAGTATTTCTTCCATGTGTGTGGTGTACTATAATGAATAAGATATTCATTTGCCTCCTTCTGGTATGTGATGTTTATATCAAATGGTACTTCAGGTTTAACTGCAAATGATAACAAAGCAGGTTGTAAGAGTAGTAGAATAATGTTACTACAAAATAAACAGGTTTTGAAAAGTAATGGGCTCAGTGTTTGGGCCAGTTTTGTTCAGTAGCTTCATCGATGATGTGGAAAAGGGGATTGTGTGCACCCTCAGTCAGTTTGCAGATGAGACCAGGTTGGGTGGGAGTGCTGATCTGCCTGAGGGCAAGCAGGCTCTATAGAGGGATCTGGACAGGCAAGATGGATGGGCCAAGGGCACGATATGAGATTCTACAAGGTCAAGTGCTGGGTCCCGCACAACAATCCTCTTCAATGTTACAGGCTTGGGGACGAGTGGCTGGAAAGCTGCCGGGCAGAAAAGGACCTGGGGGTGTTGCTCGAATGTGGTTGAATATGAGACAGCAATGTGCCCAGGTGGCCAAGAAGGCCAATGGCATCCTGGCCTGCATCAGGAACAGTGTGGCCAGCAGGACCAGGGCAGGGATTGTCCCCCTGTACTGGGCACTGGTGAGGCTGCACCTCGAATCCTGTGTTCAGTTTTGGGTCCCTCACCTCAAGAGAGACAAAGGTGCTGGAGCGTGTCCAGAGAAAGTCTGTGGAGCTGGGGAAGGGTCTGGAGGCCAAGCCCTGTGAGGAGCAGCTGAGGGAGCTGGGGGTGTTCAGCCTGGAGAAGAGTAGGCTCAGGGAGACTGTACCGCTCTCTACAACTGCCTGAAAGGAGGGTGCAGAGAGGTGGGAGCTGGTCTCTTTTGCCAAGTGACAAGTAATAGGACAAGAGGAAACAACCTCAAGTTGTGCCAGAGGAAGTTTAGATTGGATGTTAGGAATGATTTCTTCACGGAAAGGGTTTTCAGGCATTGTAACAGGCTGCCCAGGGAGGTGGTGGAGTCACTGTCCCTGGAGGTATTCAAGAGACATGTGGATGTGGTGCTTAGGGACATGGGTTAGTGATGGACTTGGCAGTGCTAGATTAACAGTTGGACTTGGTAATCTTAATGGTCTTTTCCAACCTAAGAGATATCAAGTATACCAAGTCCAAAATGCAGCCCTCGGGACTCTCCCCAGCTGTGCCTGAGCTGGATGTGCCTGAGGTTTGCAAGGGTCTGTGTCTGTGCTCCTGACGGTTCCATAATGCATAATGGTGTCCCTTCTGCGCTGCAGGATGCCTGAGCACCTCATTCAGACCACAGGCTCCACCAAGAAGCAAGGTGTGAAACTTGTGGTCTGTGTGTCACCGAACTCAAGCTAGACTTGGGGCAGTCAGTCCGGACGGAAACTGCACAATCCCTGGTAAAAGATGAACAAAATGTCCTTGCTTGACAGTTTATCCATGTGCAGGAATAGCTGCTTTGCCCATGTGCGTGATTCCGTTGATGTCCAGGTCTGGGCAGTGTTAAAATAAGACACAATTCAGCTGCATGTGCCGAATAGAGGTTAATCATGTTTGGCTTTGAAGCAAGGCACACTCTGCCAACACCTCAATCCAGGCAACATGCACTATGAGGACACTATTTATACTGCCTCTATGTCATCCGGATTGACACTTAGGCTTTGCCCTGGGCTGTTCTTATCCCCAGTAACCCATTATCTTAAAAATGTCCAAAATGTCAAGTGTCTTACCAATGTCGGTTACAACCAGACTCCTGCAGACCCTTCTCTTTGTCTCAGAGTCCATGCAAATGTCTTTATTTGAGAGTATATCAGTGAATTGTAGGAAATACACATCTTCCTGTTTCTCCATATTGAAGCACACATAATTGCTGTCTTCCTTGTTACTGTTGACCAAAGTGACACAACGTTAATGTCTTCTGAGTCTTACTGTAACTTAGTAAGGGACAAATCCCAGTTGGTCATCTCACATGAACTGAAGTGAAACTCCATGGGAAATAGGAAAAAAAGCCATGTAAATAACAAGTGTTTTTCCTTGTGGTCTTTGAGCACAATAATCAATTGATGTGAGTCACAGTAAGAGTCCTGGAGCTCTCCAAGAAAAAAAAATACAATTATTAAATTGAAGATGTATGTGTTAAAATACCTTGTATCTTTAAAAATTATCTTACTGCTTCCACCTTTACCCACAGGACAATAGGTTTGGATGCTCACTGAAGATAAAAAGAAATTTCTTATTGACTGGAGTGGTACCAAATACAGGATCAACAGCCAGCCAGGCCATGAAGGAGACATATGACACAGTTTCACAGGTGGAAATACATCTGTGTGACTCCTGTGTTTGAGAGCTGTCATAGGATTTTAGTCATAATCCAGTCTAAATCCCATTAAAATAGAAAACTTCTAATAAGCTAGGTGGAAAAGAATGATGTAAGGCTCAGAATGGAAATATAAAAAAATGCACTTCTTTTGCCTGCTGGCACAGAACTTTCTGTTTCAGGAAAAAACAGGCAAGGGAAAAAGCAAAAGTATGTTAAAGAAACAAAATCTGAGCTTCTTCAGCTAGGTGCATCAATTAAAAGAGAGGTGGAAAAGAGTTTCAAGGCCTTAACGAGAAATGGAGGTGCCTGATGTGTTTGGTAACTGCTGGGTTTTTGTATACTCAATCTAGCATGTTTTTTGCATGACTGTGTGTGGGAAGACAATTGCTTAATTTTTGTCTTGAACTAGGTAAAGGTATTTTCCCTGCAGTGGAAAATCAGCCTTCTTACAGAATTTTCTGTGGAAATTATCTGCCTCTTCAAAAACATTTTGACTTTTCACTTGATAAAGGCTAAGTTTGGGGTTTTTTAAAATATAATTTAATTGAAAGGAAAAAGGCTCCCAGTTCATGCTGGGCTATATCCATTATTACAGGTGTTCCAGAGCCACAGAGGCAAGATCAGGACTATTGGAGATGCCGTAATACTCCTCACAGACCATTTCAGCTGGTTTTTTTTTTGTTTGTTTGGTTGGTTTTGGTTTGTTTTTTGTGGGTGGTTTTTTTTTTTTATTAGGGATTTATGTTCTGTTTCACTAAACTTCTTTGCTGAATATGGCATTCGAACTTGGTAAAACACTCTAAAACGGAGTTCTGTCTAGCCTTGCTGGTCCTGACTCCCAACATACGGCAATGTGATTCACTCGTGCTTCACATTTCTCTCCCCAGAGGTTTACCAAAGGATGGACTGACAGAACTTACCACAGGGCCAGGGTATAATTAGTGTTGTGAGGAGGCAGCTCGGTAAAATTGCAGGTCAGGCTGCTATAGGAATCTTTAAATTCCAGCTGGCTGAAACAGTCGATGTCGAAACTGTCTGTTTCATCGTCTCCAAAAGTCCCTAAGGAGAGATTCGCAGGATGTTACTGAAGCAAACCCGTGAGTGCAGCTTCAGGTTTGCAGCTCCACTGTATAGGAAGTTGTTTCTTTACGTGGTTGCCTGAAAGGAAGAGGATCAACCCACCTGTTTTGTTAGAAGCAAAGAAGCCTTGATCAAAATGAAATAAAAAGCCACTTTCACCTTTCAAGGCAGCTCTCCCTGAATGCTAGTGAGGCCCACCCACTTATCACACACAAAGGTGCATTCTTCATCATCTGTCTGTGAAGTATAAAAAGATTTAGCATTGCAGACAGTTTGGTCAGATGAGACATCCTACGTCTTGTTCTTTACTGTCAATCACAGAGGGGCATTGATGTCGACCTGGAAACCTCTATGAAAAAAGTCCCAGTATCAAGTGCAAAACAGAGAACATGTAGTATCCACTCCGCAGTTTAATTCCTCCCAGTCTTGAGGCACGGACAGGTGAATTCTCATTTTAAAAGTTATGAGTAAACTTTATACCAAGATAAAAGCGGGACCTGCTCTATCTGAAAATCATCTCGGAAGTTTCTCGAACAGGTTTTCCTAGTAGGGATCAGAAAATGCTGCTATCCTTGGTTCTGTGAAGGGGAGCAAGACATCTTCATGAAGCCTGTTGAAAAGTAGGATGTTCACGTCAAGGACCAAAACACCCTTGAAAATAAACAAAACAGGAACATGCACTGGGGGATGTACTCCGCATGGTTACTGCCAGAGGTGTCTGGGGCTGATGCTCAAGGCTAACATCTGCTCAACAGCAAGGGCTAATTTCAAAGGGAATTATTTTTGTGGGGATTTCAGCTCAGGACAGCCTGAAAGTACATTAGGCACCTTGTAGCTCCAAAGCAGCAGACACATAGCCGAGGATGCACACTCGGCTGTTGCGATTGCTGAACCTGCATCGGGACCAGCCGCGTTGCAGACAGCCAAGAGCACCCAAGCAGTGTCCTCCTGCCCCCGCTCTGCCCCTGCCCGTGCTGTGGTGGTCTGGCCTGTCACCAGGTTCCTGAGAGGACTGGAAAATAATATGAGTGGTTTTAGGAAAGCAAGAGTATTTTGGTGTCAGGAAGCAATGAAGCCCCATTTTGATTGTACTGCAAAGTTTTCTGAAATGTCACAAATTTGGGCCAAGAAGGGAAAGCTCAGAGTTACTGCCAGAATGCGTGGGTTCCTGCAAATTTACTTCAGTGACTAATAAAACGACTGCGATTTGACTAAGAGCATATGTCTCAAGTCCTACACTTGGCAGGTATGAGGTCAGTGAAGCAAAAACCAACGCTTCACCAGCGGAAACTGCCAGTTCATCCTCATTTCATGAAATCTCACTGACCATAACCCAGCAGACAGAGAAAGGGTTATTGCCATGACCCTTTGAGTGGATCCTTG
>NW_010256388.1:20121-27294 GCF_000690775.1 Eurypyga helias
TCCCTTCAGAGAAAATGATGGTCATCTCTGCTCACGAGTGAATGGGATCACTGAGGGGTGACTAGCTACTTGGATACCGTGATTTGTAGTCCTGCCGGTGATGTCCTATGATCCCTGTTGAATCCTGACAGTGTACAGGGAGACATAGACATTATCTGGCATGGGAGTACATCTGAAGATCCAAAATAGTCAGGGTTTGACAGCAGGGAGAAAGCAGAGGAGAAGTTTTGGGTTGCTTTAAAATGTAAGTAAAGAACAGCACCCCACAGGGTCACTGTCAGCAGTGCTTTCTCCTGACCTCAGGGCTGAGGTGCATCTGGAGTCGAGTTTTGAGTAAGAGAAGAAATCCAGCAGCCAGTCAGGAATGCAGTGAAGAATGCAGAAGCGGTGCAGGCAGGGGCTAGGAAGGGATCTGCTGCCACCAGCACCTGTGGTGGGCAGCCCCAGGGACGGGAACATCTGATGACGCACTAATCCAGAACTCAGGGGCAGTTATATCCTGAGCTCTGGTGCCACTTGCCACCATGAGCAAACATTACTGAGGCAATTACTGGTCTTCCTTTCTCACCACAGCTTTGGTGGGGACAGTCCCAAGAGACACCCAGGTCTCCTTGAAGGACGACAAATGCAGTGCCTTCCACCAGCGCTGCTGCTCTGAGGGGATAACCTGAACAGCTTGACACGGACACAGCAGGTGCTGTACAACACCAACCTGTTTGGCCACCACGTTCAAGAGAGCAACACTAAGGTCAGCGAAGCTCTAGAAGAAGCCCTACATCAGTTTCACACAGGTGAGAGTCTTCGTCAATGTGGCCCTGAGCCGTCTGGGCAGACATACATGTGCAGAAATGTACATTACATAAGGGCACACATTGGTGGGTAAAAGTGTGTGTGTATAGATGTACATATATTCAAAAATCAGGGGATAACAAGTAAGCTGAAATGAATTGGCATAAAATAGAAAAAAAATTTCCTATTTTATATAGATAGATGCGCTGAAGCTCACATGCACAGATATGTCATGTTTTATACCTCTCTCAGAGTTTACTTGCAACTACCAGGAGATTTATTTGTACTCATAGCTACGTCAAGACAAGGTTAAAACTTATGAATTAGGATGACTGATCTTCCTTTATATAAGAGAGAGAGACTGTTAGGTGCTCTTTGTATATGCAAAATACATATACCAGATTTTGCATAAGCATGTAAAACTGATAATCATCATCATAATAAATGGTGTTTCAGAAAAAAATCTTTCGGCTGTCCACTACTGCTTTGCTGAAAAGTGACAGAAATTTTAATTAACTATCTATCAGGCTGAATGCAAAATGAAAAGAAGAGAAAGGTTTTGACTTTCAGTTCAAACAGCCATTTCGCGTTTAACCAGCGTCGTGCACCTTTGGTGTTTGAAAGGAAAGCTGGCTTCACGTCTTTGACACTGAACTTTGACACTGTGATTGTGTGGTTCCTTAGTCAAGGAAAAAACATCCTAACCATAAAATATATGATAATTAAATCTCATGAATGGTGCTAAGTAAGCAATCTGAAATGCTTCTTGGTATGGTTCCTTCATGGCCTGACAGTGATTTCTTTAGTCTGACATAAATATGCACTTAGCCTCAGTTACACTTCTTCCCTAAACCTGAGAACAACCACTCACAAATGTTTTTGCTATGTAAATGGTTTTGATGACTCCAACATGACTCACGCTGCTAAGGACCCTTTACACAGCTAAAAGTTTAGATTATATTTTTTTGTCCTTGGGAAGCCCAGACCAGGCAGAGCTCTGAGCCTGGCTCTGCTGAAATCAAGGCATGGGTGGAGGTAGGAGAAAAACTGTTTTCCTAGCTACAGTCATGTCAACTCCTTAGCAGAAATGGTTGTCTCTTGGGTTTGGACAACACCCAGAAGGATGGTTCGTATCACAGCAGGAAGCTCATGAGCCTTTACCATGAAAAGAATGTTAGCAGAGGCTATTGACATGCTTCAGCTTTAAGCTTTGAAGCCACTGAGACTATCAGCAATGCGTGAAATCAAAGACACTGCTAAGCACCTGCGGGATCAGTGACCAAATTTCCATTGCCAATGAAGTGACTGTCTCCATGGACAGAGTGATGTGAAATCTCTAGTGTTGATCTGATTCAGGCAGAACTAATTTTAATCACAACGGTTTTGATGTGGGTGAGACAAACCATACCAGCATGGGTAGGAGGACCACTGAAGCCAGCTGTCCTGCTGACGAGACCCCGCAGTCTGCTGCCTCTTTCTCCCTCTGCCCATGCCCTCCTTGCATCTCTGTGGCTGCCCCTTCCTAGTTCTGCTTGCAGCTCTCAGGGATTTGGGGGATCTCCGCAACACCTGCCAGGCTGGGGGACAGCACCTTGAGGGCTGTCTGCCCCTCAGAAAAGAGGAGGAGATGAAAGTGCATGCTGCAATGAACTTTCCCCTCCTCTGCCCATGGGAAGGGGTGAGCTCTGCATCAACGGGCAGCACTTTATCAGTAGGCAGAACCAGTTGGAAAGGTGAAAGGTGAAATCCAAACATCCACCATGGGTGATTTCACCCTGGATTGTTTCATTTGTTGGCCTATGAGAGTCATAAAGAAATCGTATAAGCTGCTAATCACTCAGTGGGGATTTTCTGAATCTGTTTGTCTTCAGTTCTAAGCAAATTATGGTTTACTGGAAGTTAGTGACAAAACAAGGAAAGGTCTGGTCATATCTGCTTCTGGGAAGCCCTTAAGATTTCAGTGACATTTGACCATTCACTGTCAAAGCTGTCTCTAAACAGCTGCAGATTGTATAAATAAAAGGGAAATAGCAAAACCAAAGTTGTTAGATGCAGTTTTGAGCCATTCCTTGTTTTCTTCTGAAAAACTCATCATGCATATCCTATCTATGTATATACATACATGTACATACATACACGTTATAATACATGGCACACAGAGGAAAATGAGATTCCCTGTCTGTGAGATAGCATAGGAATACAGCCATTATCTTCCTAAAAACCAAAACTCAAGCAATGGAGTCCTAAAAGTGCCAGTAACTGAGCAACTGCCCATGTCCTTCAGGCATAGTGCAACAAGCTCTGTCACTGCTGCTCTTTGTTTTGTATTAGACAAGTACAAGTTTAACAGACTTGGGACTGAATCTGCTAATCCAATTTTTCATTTCTCTTTTGAGAAAAGGACAGCGGACTGCAGCAGTAGTTTTATTGCTGCTCTTTATGTTTTGATTTTTGATGCTGCTAATTTTTCACTTCTGCAATAAGCCTAAATTTAAACTGTTGAGTTAATTTATAATTATTTGCTGAGTGAGGAATGAGCTGAGTCTTAGTGATGAGCTGTGAGAACCTCCTGGTTGAGTTGCTGCTTCAGCCATACTACAAGGGAGACTGGGACTATGCCTCAGACACACCTGATGCAATTGCTCAAAGAAAATAAGTTTGGCATTTGCAGCAGACCAGTTTGGGCCAAGTTTGAGATACATGGAAATATTTTCTTTGGAGGAAACTGCCAAGAGCAAGAGAGGTCAGGACCTCACCCCTACTCTGAAGGCAGCTCAGAGTGACCATGGACTGCACGAGTGAAGTGGTTCCCCGCTTCCAGGCACAACTCCTCACATCGGCACCAGACACATTGAGAGGGGATTAACAGGTCTGATCTCGCATGGCCCCTGCATACAGCTATGGTCTCCCTCATTTCATACAATATGGATGTTAGAAGGACAGGAGACTTGGAAATTAAGTTACATAGGTATCCTCCAGCTCCACATCCACCTCAGTACTGACACTAAAAGAAAGAGACTGGAGACTAAACCACTAACATTTAACCCAGCAGTTTCATTTTGGAACTCTTAACTCAGGTTTTTCAAGATCATGCAAAAGTGGAAAGATGAAGATGAAATGACTCACCATCACCATCTGCTGAGGTGCAACCACTTTCCCCAAAAGTGGTGTGAAGAAACAGGACGAAAATGCTCAATACGGTACTCGTCTGTGTCATCCTGAGCACACTGCATGTGTGCAGTACGTGTGTGTGCGAAACCCGCGCTCACTTACTTTATACCAGACGCAGAACAAACCCATTGCCTGATAAAGAGACCGCAGGCAAGGGGAAATGTAAACAGGCCGACAAAGATGACTAGTGGCAGAGAGCAGGAAACCAGTGTGAAGATATTTGCAGAGCTTTTACTTTGAAACATGCTTCCCACTTCAAAACTAAGGACCTTCTGGATCAGGCTCATTAACTCATTGGGCCAAATCTGGTCATGTCCAGTGGGTCAGGAACATGTTTCATGGATGGTACTTCTGGCTTGGCTAGTGAGACTTTTGCTACTGATTTCCCAGAGAGCATGGTTTAGTCCTTTTGTCCACTTGTCTATCAATGAAGGTACACAGGTCCAAGGGAGAGGAATATTCCAGCTATGAAACACCAAGGGTCATCATTGTTATTTATTCTTTATGTGTAGGCATCAAAAGCAGCATGACCAGCAGACCAAGGGAGGTGACTCTCCCCTTCTACACTGCTTTCATAAGACACTACCCTCAGTACTGCACCCGTCTATGGAGCCCTCCACATAAGGATATGGACCTGTTGGACCAAGCCCAGAGGAAGCCACCAAGATGCTCCAAGGGCTGGAGGACCTCTGCTATGGGGACAGGCTGAGAGAGTTGGGGGTGTTCAGCCTGGAGAAAACTCCAGAAGACCTTATTGAGGCCTTTCAATATATAAAGGACACTTATAAGAAAGATGAAGAGAGATGTTTTACCAGGGTCTGTACTGACAGGACAAGGAGGAACAGGTGGATTTAGATTGGACATTAGGAAGGAATACTTCACAGAGAGGGTAGTGAAGCACTGCAACAGGTTGCCCAGAGAAGCTGTGGATGCCTCATCCGTGGAATTGTTCAAGGCCAGGCTGGATGAGGCTTTGGAGAACCGGGTCTAGTGGAAGGTGACCCTGCCCAGCGGAGTTGGAACTAGATGATCTTTGAGGTCCTTTCCAACCCAAACCATTCTGTGATTCTATGAAGTCCTGCATGAGGCAATGCTGACCTAGAAAAGTTGTGATTTAAAAGATTAATCCTGCAAAACCTAGCTCCTGATAACAAAGTGGCACATCTTGCATTTTTTTCAGGCTTAGGACAAAGCAGAGGCAGAAAGCGGAAGATGAAGAGGTGTTAAATATTTCCTTTGCACACTTTCTGTGGCTGTACACACCAACGCACACTAGAGCGTAACACAGGGCCATGTACACGGCTGACTGATGTGGCTGACTGCAAGTGAGCTGAAGACCTGAAAGAGAAGAGCAAGCTCTGGCACAGCCCCGGCTGCACCAAAAATGTTTATGTCAGAGGTGTAAAGGAAACAGGGGAAAGTTGGTAACAATGCCCAAGCATACAGATACATGATGACACTATAATAAGGAGACTCAATATGGAAGCTGCAGCACCTTTTTCATTTGCAAAGAAATAATTTAAACCACTCACCAAAATGATGAAAGCTCTGTCCTCATGTCTAGAAAAGTGTCCTTCCTGGCAGGACACCAGGGACTGTCCTTCGGTGTCACTTGCTGCCGTATGGGTAGATAAGGGGGTGTTTCTGGGCTTTCCTGCCCTGTTTTAATGAGAAAAAATGGCACCATTTCCACAAGAGCTCAGGGAGGCTGCTGGAATATGGATATCTCCCATATCTGGTGGGACTTGAAGAGTAGTTAGTCCTCATCTCTGCCTCCCTATTTCCTATGCTTAACCCAAATTAATTGAAGCCAAACTTGATTCAATGAGATTAGGTCCAGGTGAATTCACATACCAAAGACCTACCCCTGGCTTGCTTTAGAAAAGTTTATTTAAGGAATTCAGCACCTGGCTTAATAATATTCAATGTCATAATATTCTAGAAACACTCAAGGTAATTTCTACCTCATTTGCAACCAGAAATGTCAATAAAGAAGGGCACTCCTGTGCAAACTGATCGCTATCCGGAAATGACACCTTCTCACTTTAAATTTGTCTTGTTTATAATTGAGTGGGCTATCACTTTGATCTTTTTCTTTTTTTCTTCTTTTTCTTTTTTTTTTTCTTTTTTCCTGTTTCAGCTGGAGCAGACTAAAAGAAAAAGACTTTTCAGACATAATATTTTGGTTGAACCTGAACAATCTTATTATCAGAGCTATGCTGCTTGGGGATTTCCATGTTGTCATAGCTGCATTTTGTCTGGGTGGGGAAATGAGGGACCACAATGAGACGAAAAAAACCTAGTAGAGAGAAAAACCCAAAGCCAAAAGTATATTTTGCTTTACTTCTGGTTCTCTGCTTCAAAAGTTGTTTGATTTCTAAGAGATATTTGAGTCCATTTCTCTCACCTTGTTGCCTTCCTCTAATGCCCTGGAGATATTTGTTAGAGTCTAGATCTTTGGCTAGCTGAAGTGTTAGTACTCAGGAAAGACTAAAAGAAGGCTGGTTTACTCTTCATTTGCAGTAAATTTCCCTGCTTCTGTCTCTTAGTTCAGGGTTAAAAAAAAAAAAAACAAACCACAATAGGAAAAAAAGACCAGTTTAATCAGTGAAGAGTTTTGATGGTCCAGCAAAAACATACCTGTGCTTCACTGGTCTGTCAGCCCTCTTTGGGTCCCAACACCCAGCTTTGGAGTTTCTGACTCACCCTCTTACATTTTTGGCTGTCAACAAAGTCCATTTTACAATGCCTATGGTTGGGGAAAGCAATTTTTTTAGTGCCCTGTTATTCACAAATGTGTGGTGTCCATGTGGTCTATCAGCACCTCAGCACTTCCCACTGATGCTTCACGTGGTCTGGTGTCTTGGATTATCACTTGTGTTGCAGCTATTGAAAATGACTATCCAAGCGAGTCAGCTACAAATTAACATTTCTGTTTGCTTCTTATACTGTTTGTTCACTTGCTTTTTATTCTACTGGGTGTACAGAAGTCTGGTTTGATTCTGTTTTGGCTCCAAAAAATGCAAAAGGCTTTGGCACATATGATGGAGTTAAGTCTGCTATCAGCACCTTTTTATAAAGATTAAGTCAGAAGATCCCATCCTTCTACCAGCTACGCTTCTCAAACAGTCCAGTTCAGGGAGATCCTAGAGCATCTGTGGGAGCAGACTGAAGCAGGTTCTCCACACACATCCCATCTGCAGCACTGGAGAC
>NW_010256388.1:27322-33960 GCF_000690775.1 Eurypyga helias
AGGCATCTTTGTGTTTGAGGGGCTCAGTTGGTGTGTCCTGGTCAGATACACATGGGTAAAACCATGGCCCAGCTTGGGACTGGGAGGGAACTTTTGTCATATTGATTTGCCAGGAGCTGTTGGGTTTCTCAGGCCTCTCCATGCCAGAGGGGTTCCTCTGTTCCTTGGGCTAGTAATACATTATCTCATACCATGAATGAGGGTGCCAGTCCCACTGCCTGACCTGACTTGACCTGCTCTGCACAGCTACTCAAAGACGTGGGGACCTGGAGGAAAGGATGGCATGATTTCCTTTCCCTTCTATGGGCCATGGGTGCTGATTCAAGGTGGCTTTTTAACACCTATTTAGGTCCATCCTCCTTCAATACAGTATTTAACTTGTACATAACTTGTACATGCTTCTGAATCTCACAAAATTAAAGCTTCAAGAAAAATAGCAGAAACACCCTTTAAAAAAAAATTTGTCATAGGATGTGTTTTCAGATGATTGCCAGAAAGACAAACATGCTGGATTCATGCAGGTCTGAAACAGATTTCATGAAATTTGATAAACACTTGAAATGTTAATAGGCATATTTGTAAGTTACAGATTGGTGCCTAAGACAAAAAAATGTGGTTATTACCATGGTTATTATTGCTTTTTATAGTTGTTGTTTGCACAGAGTTTGGTAAAGTTAAGGCAAATAATAAAACAGAATCTCATTAGAATCTGTATTACATATATACTCAAACAGACTTCATACTTACATTTTTATTTTTTAACCAGATATGGTGGGAAACAGAAATCTTCTGGTCAGCTTCAGCTGTGAGGAGGAGAGGAGGACTTCTACATAAAAATACTATTCAGGATCTTCTTTTGAAGACATTTCTCAATAGCTCCACAGCTGAAGGACTTCATGTTAGCCTCAGGCTGCTCTAAGAAGTGTTTTGCTGGCCCAAGAGCAGGGCTGTATGGGAGTCAGTATTGTTTAAGGCAACATTTCCATGGACAACATAACTTGAAGCCTTGGATGGAGGGAGGGAAAGCACATGTGAGAGTGAACACTGCTGTTGCTCAGCTAAGAAACCAGCTCTGGCCAAAGTACGTGAAAGAATGAAACCCTGGGATTAAATGGAGTTAACTCTGGAAGATACAGTTCTTCCCTCATCACAAAATTACATCGGTCTGCAGAGCGCGAGAGCAACACAGGGTGGAGGATACGTAGTTCGTCATCACATTGTCCCGAAGAAAGGAGCCATGTGTAACAGAGCACAGAAATTTTTGAGTGTTTCTTTGAACTGTCTTTGTCTTTGAGGTTTTGACACTTGAAATTACTGCTTTGAAATTCCTCCCCCAGGACTCATAAATTGGCAACTTCTTAACAAGGAGACCTGTTATACTGAGGGAAGAATATAGAAAAGTCAGAAAAACATTGCTGGGTGAAGGGTAAAGCAGGAGGGACTGGTGTGCACTTTGGTCAGGTATGCAGATACTATGTGATCAGACTCCAAAACTACAGGACAGACTAAAAAAGGTGATTTTTTTCCTCTTCCTAAGTAACAGATACAGCAACAGCAGTAACAAGAACAATCATATTAATCCTTCTGGACTTCTTTTATTTGCTTGCTGGTTTCTAAGTCTTTACGGTGCTCAGGGTGCTAAGTGCTCAGGGTGCTAAGTGCTTTAGGGTGTTCCACCTGCCATAAGACCATGGTACTTGCTCAATGACATTTTTCAAACATAATGCTGGGCCAAACCCCTGCCATTTTGGTGACAATGAAGCATTTTGTGAATGTATCTTCGTTCTGAAAAATACTCTGATCCGATCCCTGCAACTTTTAGATTAAATATGTTTGAATTCTCTTTCTTTTTAATGAATTTGGGTTTAGAATTTCCTTTAGTTTAAAAATTTGAATTACAAAAACCTAATTTGTTTTCAGATTGTTACTGAAAATGGTAACTGATTACCTTCCAAACCAAATGACAGTTTAGAAAGCCAACATTGTTTTATTGCAGCACTGGGTGCATGGGGGTATCTCCTCGTGGCACGCACACTGAACAGGGTTCTTTGTGCTGTATTTATACACAGAACTTTCAGGATTAGTGGTTTTCTCAGTCCACCCCCTTTACAATGACTGATTAGTAATTTACATGTAATTACAGTACTGCTGACACATTACTTCCACTATTGCACATGCTCAGGGGAAGGGTCTTCCCCTGGGCAAGGGTCTTTTTGACCTATGGGCCTTATTTTTAGTATGCTAATGAGCTTTTAATTAGCAAACTTGGCAGAAAGGACAAGATTTTTAAACATTTGCAGACCCTATTCCAGAAATAAGAGCCAAGAGGATGTAGGAGGCTCCATTCCAATGTATGATGGGTCCATCAGAGAGACCTGGACTCTTCTGTAAGCCCCAGATGAAACACAAACATAAACCTCAGCAAACAGGACAAAGGGAAGGAGCAAAGAAAGGCAACATGACAACATGTCCCTGTAAAGTGGAACAGATGGACAGAAACCATCTTGAGGGAGTTGAGGCTGGGGGGCAACAAAAAGGAAATGCCTCAAACAGCATTTGTAATGTTTATGTTTAATGTGCTCTGGGTGTGGGGCTTTGCCATCACAAGGCAAGCAGGAGGGAGGGAGGGAGTGCACCCAGCAGGCAGTGCTGGTGCGAGGGCAGCAGCAACCCCTTACCTTCTCCCCTTCCCTCCCACTTGGGTAAGTGCAGGGTCCATGCCTGCCTGGGCACAGTGCCATATGCAAGTCCTGCCAGTGCTTTTGGTAACAGCTGCTGCAGTCATGGAAGTGGACGTAAGTGAAAGCTGAAACTTCAGGGAAAAAAGCTGGTGTGGAGCCCAGGTGTGGCAAAACCGGGGTGCCTGCGGCCCCAAGGGAACCATGTTAAGATGGGATGGGAAGGACGCTGGCTGCTCTGCTGACCCTGCCAACATGCTGACCTTCACACCATTTCCATGCGTTTTGTGCTGCAGCCCTTGAATGCCAACCCCACGGTGGCCAGGTCCTCACCCCTGCACTTGGAGAGAGGGATGAGCCCTCAGAGAGAGACAACTCCTCCAAAGATGGCCTTTTAGGAGGGTGAAGGATTTCTAAAGCAAGGTTTGTGCTCTTTAGAGGGATGTGAGGTGGAGTTGAGCGGAAATCTTGGTGTTTCAGGCTGCTGAAGGCTGAATATCAGCATAGCTTCCTTTTTCTTCTCCTTGCACATCTCAGTACATATCAGTGTTCTTGTGCCTTAATGAGTAGCATTGAAAAGCCAGCTACAGCTGCAGGAATAACAGAATTTACTGGTTAAAATTAGCGTGGTTTAATGTAGCTTCATCAGTAAGGCTGAACTCATTAAAATATTCTAAAGACTGTGTTTTTAAAAATATTTAGAATACTTAAGCTAATGAAGACTAGATAAACATTAGCTAAAAAGAGGTCACAAGAAAGAGTAATAATTTCAATGTATTTATATTTAAATATATTCTAAAATCTCTTTCCTGGTATGAAGCCTACTTAGAAGTTGAGGAAGTGAAAAAGACATACCAGGAAATGAAATTGCAACTGAATTAGTTCTGATTCACCCAATTTACTGTAATGGGAGGTGAGCTTAGATGGACTCTGATGGTCAGCACCACTGTGTCACCACCACAGTTGACCCCGAGATCCAGGTGAGGTGTGTCTACCCCATGCTGCACTGTGCACTGTGAAGGTACCATGAGGTTTTATAAGGCAGAGAAGACTGTCGTGATGATGTGGTCTGCCCTGCAGCACAACACTGTCCGAAGAATATCACACTCTTATCTCTTTATCAGATTTATTTGTGATGCCTGAGTTGTTACAATTGGTCTTCTCAAGACTTGCAGCAAAGGAACAACTACTGAACCCCTGAAACTAGCTGTCCTTATCGTTTAGGTTGTACACGTTGTCTAAATCCAACTTCCAGTGAGCCAATCTTGTCTGCTTTTGCTTAAAAAAAATGATCAGAAGTTCTTTCCCATGCAGATAATTGTAGTCAACCACAAAATTATCATTTTATCATGTTTTTGAACAAGTAAACTAAATCTAGGGCTTTAAACTTCTCGCTCAGTAAGACAGGTCTTCCTGACACCAAGTTTTGCTTCACCTTTATCCTTAAGTGCTCAGAACCAGACACAATCGTAACAGTCTCATTAATCCCTGTGCGCAAGGATGTCATCATCCTTGCAATTCTCCACATTGTTGTGCTTATACATTCTGGATCACAACAGTTGTTTTAACTGCTGCATCTTCTGGTATCGCCTGCTGAATTTCACAGTCATACCTAACTTCATTTTGGAGTCATTACTTCCCTGAGGTCAGACCTTTATCTAATAAAAGGATAAGAGAGTACAACCAATGACCAGATGGTATACAAAAGCTAACTTCTGGGAAAGTGAGGCTGTTGTTGAGTGTACCTATTTCTGTCAGGTCCACTTGGGACTCTAATTGCTTAATTTCATGGGGTTGTTCTGCGCCTTGCTCACATGCCTTCCCTACAAACTACACTAAGCCTTTCGGCTTCTTGGGCTGCTCAGCTGGGCTGCCCACCATGGGCTGAACGGACACCATCGCAGGTAAAAACAGGTAAATTTCATTAGGGAATACATTACCCAGTGTGGTTTGATGAACTAAGAGAGGGTCATTATTCTTTCTAGTTTCAGTACTATGGTTTAAGAGAGGTGTTGCCTACATGGAGGGAGTAGAAAAGCAAAAATGAGAGGAGAAGTGGAAGTCACGCATGAGGAGAGGTGGAAAGACAGCTCTCGGTGCATGCAGGAGCAGGCAAGCAGGACAAGGTGACCTGCGGTGGGAGGACGCACCCATCTTATGGTCTGCTCAAGGACAAGCATGGTGCTTGTGGAGACGTTTGCCAGCATCTATGCAATCTCGGCATCACATGAATGGGAGCCAGTGTCCCAGACAGAAGGAAGAGAGAAGGTTTTCGGACCTCTGCACATAGGCATGGTGCAGAGCATACTGCCCTGGGGTTATACCTTCTTGTAATTCAGAGTGTGACTGCACCTACGGTATCACAGGGCTTCTTCTTTGCTGTGAGTGCATGTAGGCCCAGAAGGAGCTTTTTGTTTGCTGTTCACCTCACTGAACAGTAAGTATAAGCTCCACTAACAAGCACTGTTTGCAGTCAGCAGAGGTGCATGTGCTGCCCAGGGAGCCGGCCACTTCCAGACCTTCAGAGGCCCAGGGGTTTCCCCTTCCATCCCAGCTGCTGCAACAGTCTTGCACAGTGTCAACCAGTGTTTTCTACCATTACACAAGCTGATTTCTCTCCACTAAAATGCATAAGAGAAAAGTTATATATATGCTGGCTCTTACTGCCTACCATGTGTATGGATTAACATCACATATTGCTGTCTGGACCTGTGGGGTGGCAGTTTGTTTTGTACATGACACAATTTTTGTCTTAGCTTTCATTCCACAGTGGGTTGTACACCAGGAGTGCTGCCTTAAAGTCAAGGAAAACGTCGAAGTCCAGTCAGAAACTGATAGCAGTCATATGAACTTGTGCCAAAGCCTTATATGAAAGTGAAGCAATGCTGGTGAAAAACAATAAACATGGATTGCTTACAGGTTATGGAGGCTGCCCAACCTTTCAGTGACCTTGGCCTGAGGTGGAGTTTGTAACAAAACATGAAAACAGGCATACCTCCTGTGGTTTCACTTTTCAAGGCAAACACTGCAAGCCCAGCCGCAGTGCAGCCAAAGATTAACTGCCAAGGGAGCTGTCGGTGTCAAGGTGTTTGTGCTCACAACCAGAATGTTCTGTAAACCTGCACTGAATCACCTCGGTTTGGGAAAGAAAAAAGAAAAAAAAAAAAAAAAAAGAAAGAGAAAAACAGGGAGGGAAACAAAAATTTGAATATCAATCAGACAAAGAGAAAAAACAAACCACAACAGACATCAGCTGCTGAAATGCACGTTTGTTGCAACCTGAGATTCAGCAAAGAAAGTGATACTAAATGCATGTGCAGCAGAAAACGAGAGGATGGCTCTGACCATGGATGGGGCAGTGATCCTGTTAGTGTCCGCTGTTTCTCCTTGTGACCAAGTAGAAAGGGAAGTCATGACGCACATACTTCCCAAGGAGACAGCAGTGAAAACCAGGGGATGCTGATGGTCTGAGACCGCTGCTCTCCACTAGCCACAGCACAGCGGGCAGAAGGAGCCAAGCCGGCGCAGCGCGGGAAGGATCTGCATCCAGGTGTAGAAGGAGAGCAGGTTCCTGTGCCTGCGAGGAGTAGGAAAGGCCAGGGACTGAAGTGAGACACAGGGACACTCAATGGGCTCTTCCTTCCATCCGGCATTGCTGCATGGCCCAAGCCAAGCTGGAGGCATGAGCATCTGAGTCCCTTAGAGCTTGCAGCTTGCTGTAGTGAGGTTATTACTGTGCTATAAACAAGACACTGAACTCACTGAAGTGCGTCAGCGGTCAGACATTCCCCATGTCACAACATATGCCATCCCGTGTTCCCAGAAATTGTGCTGTGTGGCCAGACCTTCACCTGGGCAAATTGAGGTCACCTTTAACATTTTCTTCCTTGAATGTTTCTGTTTCCTGAATATTTCATTTCCCTTTGAGTCTCAGATCCAATAGATTTTGCTAGAATTTTC
>NW_010256388.1:33974-37652 GCF_000690775.1 Eurypyga helias
TTGAAGGAAAACCAGAAGTTCCAACTGTTGGGTGCTATAACGACTGAGAAACAGGAGCTTTTGGTGACATCCTCCACAACCACAGATAGAACACTTAGTGGCTCAAGATCACCATGTTAATGTGTACAGTGTAACTGTATAATTCCCTTAATCGCACTGAGAACACCAGTGAAAATTTTTAGGGTTTGCCAATGCTCTGCTTATTTGCTTCTGCCGGCAGCACTGGTTTTTGCACACTAGAGCACTCAGCATTCGTGCATGCTTATGTGAAGTGAACTTTGCAGAGACCAGGGGGTTGCATTGCAGATGGTACTGGAATCATAGATTCACACTTCCACAGCTGTTACATTTAAATTTCTCAGCTTTCTGATTATTGTAGAGAAAAAAAAATTCAAAGTGGAATCTTCCAGTTTAGCTCCCACTCTAGGAAAAGATTTTCAAAGTAATAAAGTAAAACAGAGGGGAAAAATATAATTTCAGTAGAATTTGTGCTTGTTTGTCACTGGAAAGCTTTTGCAAATCCCATGATAAACCTTTTGTTACCTCATACTTGTCTTGATTTTTACAGCAGCTCAGCACCTTACATTGATCTGTTAGAAGTTGGCCATTACCTCTAAATACTTGACTATGTATTTGAGTAACTAACAATGGATTTCTGCACCTCACTTTAAGGAAATATTTTGGAAAGGGCTGTCCATAGTTTCTTCCACAGAATAGCATTTACAAGGCTGTTGCTCCAGACAATGTTCCTCCCATTTTACAGCCCCTTTGTCTAACTACGGAGCTACATGGGGAGTTTTATTAATTACCGTGGATCGTCATTTGGCAGATAGACAAAAATGTGTTACATTTTGCAAAATGCCCAGAATCAGGATTGGTGTTATGTTGACTCAATCAGAACTTAGACTATGTACACGGAGCACAGATTTCCTTCTATAAAGAAGTCAGAAAAGGGTTGGCAGTAGATAGAAGTAGATGTTAATTTGAAGTGCTGACACTGCTAAGTACAGTTTTAAAGGCATGCGGAGGTTGCAGTTATCCCCCCTTCCCTGGGTAGGTTGGCTGCACAGGTTCCCTGTGTTTCTGCAGGTACCTTCAGCCCCACAGCAAAGAGGATGTAGACATCATCACAAACATGCTTTGTAAAAGTGAAGTGGAATCAAGCTATTTACAGCACACTGATTAGGGGCTATTGATAACAAAACCCCCAAAACCTTAATTTTTAAGATAAGTAAATATTAGCTTCATTTCACAGAGAGGAAACATACTCTGCAATGTGAACTATGAATCCTTACCCTTTAGCAGCCTTTTTTTTTCCACTTATACATCAAATTCACATACCTGAAAAGGATCAGGGATTTGGAAGAGCAATTGAACACTGAACATGGTTGGTTAGGAAAGCAAATTGGAAAGGGCACCAACATTTTAACAGCACTGCATGGTTTGGAGTACTTTGTACTTGTGCCCTACTGGAGACTTAATAAGAGCAACTTCATTAGCAGTAGTTAGTGGCTGAAGGCACTAAATCAATGAATACGTGTTTCCAGTGAAGTCAGGGTAGGTGTCAAACTGAATTTGGGAAAGTCAGGATTTTAACCAACCACAATGTTACATCATAAACCATGATTTTATAATTAGAAAGTAGTAACAGTAACAATAACACTGTCTTTCATTTCTGCTCCTTTCTGAAACCCCATAAAAGCTTACCAAAAGAAGCGAGTTCTTAATATTCAGAAATTTTGATTTGCACTTTCACGTCAGCTTCACTTTATTGTCTCTCAACATGTTCCCTCCTATAAAACCATGATGCGAACTCTGGATTTAACTAAGTAGCTGAACACAGCAGCAAAGGATGTAGGGTGGGAAATGCAGCGTGAATCAGAACAGGACACGGGGACGTTCTGTCTCTGCCACAGATACGTGGCTTTCGGTCCTATATAGGTATGCTGAATCTGTCCCAGGCACCTTTATGATCTAACAGTGGTTTATGCTGTCACAGAAGTGGTATTTTAACAAACACAGAATCGTGAAGTTTAGTGACAATTGGCTCATGCACATACAAATGAAAAAATGGTGTTCAGGTAGGAAGCTATCAAAAAACTGTTTTCCTGTTTACGTAGAGGAGACAATCCATATAGCTTGAAAAGTTTATTATAGTCCTGAATACTATTAGAATATTCTTTCTAATATATAAATTACCAACAATTCATGTGCACCAAACACTGAAATTTTCTGTTCCAATATAAGAATACCCAGATGAGGAAACAGAGGGTTTAACAATAGCTAGCAACGGAGAAGATACCAGCACTGGGGACTATGGAGAGTTAAACCACTTTAACTGGTTTGAACTGATTATTTAGTTGGGCTAGAAAACCTCAGAAGAGACGTTGGAAAGAGAAGCAGATTTGATAACTGACGTGTAGTTGGTAATGGAGATCCATAAATGTTGCTTCCTATTCTCAGAGGCAGTGGAACACTGCGGCGAGACGGGGGCTTCCTGCACCAGTCAGATTTTGTCATGGACATGAGGAAGGAAAAGATAGCTCCCAGCAGCTGTTCCATTCACCTTCCAACCTCTCTTCATACATTATTAAGAAATACTTGTAGGAGTAATAGGTTGGGTTTTTTTAATATAACCATTCTAATACTGCTTTTTAGTTTATTTGCTACAAACTTCTGTACTTGTATGTGAAGGGGACAATTATTATTAATATATGAACCAGAATATCTGTTGCTCACTTCCTTCCCATTTTATCACCTCATATAAAAAGGAATGTTACAGTAATTTACATTATCCATGAAAATTACTGAAAATGTGTAGGACTGATATGTGCAAACCAAAAATTCTTAATCTAAATAAAGTTTATGAAACACAAGAACATAGACACATATTTGGGTCGGTCTGTGCATACCTGGCAAAATGAAAAGGGATAAGTTTTTTCTTAAATTTATTTGAAAACAATAATTTCAATAACTACATGTAGTGATGGATTTCACAGCTCTGCTAATGATGTTTGTTATGCAATTTACTCCAAAAAAAGTAAATCTGCTGTAAAACCAGAAAAATTTAGTGCTGTCCAATCAGCTGCAAGAATTTGCTACATCTGAAAGGACAGTCTACGACACTTATTTCAGATGACAAGGTCCAGCTGACCACCTTAATTAAAACTCGGCTCTTATACTGAGTTTGCCATCCTCAAAAAGATACAGAAATTCATGTAATCATGTTTTGTTCCATGTGTTCTTTTAAATTCATTACCCAATAGAAGGGTTTTGTGTAAAAATAAATAAAGTACTTCTGAAAAAAACATTGACTAATGTAGATTTTTTATTTACCCTAAAGATGTACAAGTGGTTCATTTAGGTGTGGGTGCGACGTGACACTTTTGCCTGTGGTTTATGTGCTAGAACAGTTTTATCTAAAGAGCCACTAGCATTCAGGCAACCTGCTGCTGGCTGTATGTGTTGGGAATGAATGATTGTGGTCTGCATGTTTCTCATAGATCAGCACTCCACAGTTACTTAATTGCATAAGAGAAATCTCTGTCTTTTGAAGAAGTTTCACTTCTCACAGGTGAAAATGGAAAACCCTAATGCTTGGCAAGATGCAAAGCCTCCCCTTCCCTTTTCTTTCCCCTTCTCCTTCCCCCATTATCACAGCATGGTTTGGGTTGAAAG
>NW_010256389.1:0-2854 GCF_000690775.1 Eurypyga helias
GGCGGGGGGGAGCCGGGGCTGTCCCGCTGACAACCGCACCCCCGGTGTGGGGCTGGTGGGTGGGTGACTGCGGATAGCCGTGGTGGCAAGCACTGAGCGGGGCTCCGGCCGAGGTGTTGGCAACAGCGGGAGGTGAAGTGGCTTGGGTGTCGGCGTGACAGCAGGTCCCTGAGGGCAGACGCCACGGTCCAGGGTGGTTCTCAGGTTGGGGACTACAGCAGAGGGACGGACACCTCCTGGGAGGCTGCACCAAGCTCAGAGTGTTGCCCAAATTGTGATTGCTGGTCGCTGGAGCCTTGGGGTGGGCTGGAGCCTGCATCCCCAGGGGACAGCCTCAGGGATACTTGAGGAAACAGGGAGCTCTGCTAGACCAGGTGTTGGGGAAGCGGGTGACATCATATTGCCCGAGTTGGAGGCAAGAGAGTGCTTCTGGCTGCGTTTGCTCTTGAAAGTGCTCCCACTGCCTGCCCTAACCCAGCCAGTGTCCCCTCACACCCCTGGGAGAGAGAGGGCTCCACATCCCACCTGCCAGCCTCATATTTCCCACTGTCCTGCTGCCCTGTTGGCAGGGTACCTGGAAGCTCCCTGGTCTTCTTGGAGTGCCCAAATGGGGGCTCTTATCCCAGCAGGGTGCCTGGCCACATACGTGCACAGATGGGTACCATGGTGCCCTGGGCAGCTCTGCAGGGAATTGTCTGCTGTGGTCCCTGGCTGTGGGAGACATCCCCAGACAGGGGAGCTCTGGCTCTGGCACCATTCCCTGTGTTGCTATGAGTTGGAAAAGGCCATTGACCCAACTCCTTGTCCCTTCCCCCAGTGCGCTGACTTTTACTGCTGTTGACTCACTTCAAACCTGTTTTCTTTCCCCAAGTCCAAGGGTCTGGGTGTCCCAGGCAGCCGGAAGATGCCGCCTGCTTGGGGGGGTGGGTAGTGCTGCTCTCTGCCCGCCTTTCCTTTATCGTTTCATCTTCCTCAAGAATTCCAGTGTGTTTGCTCTCGCTGGTCCCACTCGGAGGTGCTGAGATAAGGCTGGAGGCAGAGCCCGCCTCACCTCTCCCCAGCAGCCTGGCCCAGGAATGTCCTGGGCCCCCTGCCCCCATGGAGACCCAAGCCCAAGCCTCTCCCTACCCCAGTCATCACCCCTTGCAGCCACTGTTGGCCCGTGGAGTCCATCCTTGCAGTGGTGAGGAATTGCTCATGGAGACCTTGGGCAAGGACTCTTGGCTTCCTTTGGGAGAAGCCTTACCCCGGGGGGAGATGATATTGGGACCCCTCTTCTCCTGGCCAGGCTCTGGACATGGGGGTGGCTGTGCCCAAGTCCACTCCATCCACAACCCCTCTGCTGAGACTGCATCACACCTGAGTGTCCTGCGTACCTTTTCTGAGAGGGCGCTGGGGTCCTGCTGACTGTGCCCCAGCTTGGAGCTCTGCCCTTCCCTCCAGACCTGCTGCCTTCCCTGGAGAGGTCTGTCTTCCCCCTTAGGACACAGTCCTGTCCCCAGTCTGGGCAAGAGAAAGGAGATGTCAATGCTGGGGAGCGAAGATCTCTGCTCAGCCCAACTTCCCCATTGTCTCCACCATCATGTGCGTGGGACAGCACAGAACCACCTTGCTCAGCCTGGTGACATGGAGCTCTGTCCTACGTGTGGCCTGGGGGTGCCCAGCCACCCGTGTCCCTGCAGGGACAAGCTGTGCACCCCCTCACACACTGTCACCACCCGCCTTTCCCCCAAGCCCTGCTATATGTCCGTTGCGTGGGTTTCAGCCTCCTGGCTGGGCACCAGGGCAACACTGGGCTTGTGAGCTACAGCCAGGGCTCAGTGCCACATGGCTGAGTTTGGACACCCCACTCCAGCCTGGGACCCACGGCTTTGCCATCGCCTTTCCATGTCTTTGCCATCGCCTTGTGAGACCTTGTGTTCATCCCGAGGCAGGAGAGGGACCATGACACATGGGCAGGCATAGTCACCCTTATCCCCAGGGATACTGAAACCCTCTGGGCTGTGCAGGGGGAGTAGGTGGGCTCTCCCTGCAGCCCCCTGCAAGCACACAGACTGCAGACAACCCATGCCCACAGGTTTCTTGGTCCCTGCCTACCTGTCTGCACAGGCAGCAGAGCCCTTGGGCAAGCAGTGTCCATCCTTCCCCGCTCCCTGTCCATCTGCACCTGCTCCCGGCTGCCCACGCCTGGTGCCTGCCCATTGCTGCCTGCTTCTTGCCCATTCCTGGCCATCCCTGGCTGTTGTCTTCTCCCTGCCTCCTGTGCCTAATCCCTGCCCATCCCCACCTGCTCGCTGCTTATCCCAGCCAGCCCCCAGCTCATAGTTGCCTATTCCCTGCCCATCCACGCCTGCTCTTTGCCCGCTGCTGACCTTCCCACCCGCGCCTGCTCCCTCCCCGTTAGTACCTGCTCTCTCCTCGACGCTCCCTGCCTGCTCCCTGTCCACTGGTACCCGCACTGCTGGCCACCACGGGCACCGGCAGAGCCACCCGTCTGGGTAGCCCTGGGCAAGGTGCTCCGGAGCCCGGGTTGCCACCGTGTGCCCGGCCGGGCAGGCGGCTGGGCGCTACCCCGAGCTGCGTGGGGGAAGGTGACACCCTTGGGAGAGGCACATGGAGGGGACAAGGTGGGTCCCGCTAGGAAAGGGTGGCTCTGCCCCTGTCCCCTCTGTTGGGGGACAGGGAGGGTCTCAGTGGTTGCGTTCGAGGAGGGTGACCCCGGAGGACAGAAGGGCTGGCAGCGAGGGCAGGAGGGGTGGCCAGAGTGGGGTGCTGGTGTGGGAGTGGCAAGGGGATGGTGGCTGGAGGGGGCAGGGGGCATCGGGGCCTCCCTGCCGCCCTCCCGCCCTCAACC
>NW_010256389.1:2870-3166 GCF_000690775.1 Eurypyga helias
TACTGCCCTGCACTGTGGGGTCCCCGTGGGGCTGGGGACCTTGGGAGCTGCTTGTGCCGTGTGCCAAGTGGCACCACGGTGGTGTTGAACAGAACAAAAGTCGCTCTCCTCCCTTCTGCTCCTCCCCTCACCTGGCAACTGTTTGTCCAACACCCTCCTGGCTTATCTCCCCACACCCAGAGAGCCGTGGGACGAGGGCAGAGGTGCTCCCCCACCCCATGCGGGGCAAAGGTCTGCCTGGCGCTGCCATTCCCATGGCCTGGACCCTGCCAAGTGGAAGCGGGGTTCCCCGGGAG
>NW_010256389.1:3176-4740 GCF_000690775.1 Eurypyga helias
CCGTGAGCAGCAGCATCCGCCTCCCCGGACGGGAGCAGGTGCTGGGGGACAGGGCAAGGTCCATGTTTTTGGGGGCAGCTTTCTGTGGAAGCAGTGCTGGGGCATTTCTGAGCCCTAGGGTGTAGCCAGCATTGGGTTTTCTAGCCCTGGCTCTTGCTCACCATGACCACCTCACAGCCCATGCCATCCCACGGTGGGGAGTTTCAGCACTGAGCTGAGCATCACGTGAAAACGTACCCCGCGGTGTCTGATTTTTAGACTGCTGCCCAGTTGTTTCGTTTCATGCTTCCCAGGACACGCTTCGCGCATGATCATGAATGCTCTGTCCTTTGCCTGGATTTTATAGCGCTCTCCAGGACCCCCAGCATCTCCTTTCCAGGCTGCACAGTCCACTCACCTGGTTTTGTGTAGAAGCTCCCATATTGCTTTTCCTGCACCCTTTCTAGCTGTCCTCCGTCCCTTTTGCAGGAGGGAAGGGACCCCAAGTGTGGTCTGTACCTTTGCAAGCCAAGCGCTCAGGAGCTTTGACCCTCCCTGGGATGAAGCTGTGGCTGGGGAATGGGAAGATGGGTGCCCTGATGGGGTGCACACCCATGGGAGATGCTGTGCCAGACAAAGGGCTATTGGGCACTGAAGAGAGTCTGGGAGGGCTGCGGCACAGGCGTTCGGGGCTGGCACCCCTCTGCTTGCTGGGGAAGGCTGGGGGAGGATGGGGGAAGAGGCAGGGCAGTTGCCTTGGTTGTGTGACCTCTTTGGCCACAAGTTCTGGGGCTTTTGGGACCTGCTTTACAGCTTTTGTGGCAGGGAGAGGTGGAGGGGACTTCACCCCACACCCCTTCTGCTCCAGCACACAGAGCCCTTGGGTGGCATTTCCCAGGTGAGCAGAGCCTGGCTGGCGCTGTGAGGGTGCCCCGTGCTGCGTCCTCACGCCTCAGGACTTGAGGAGTGATACCAAGCAGGGCTGTGCTGAGGGCTGGGCAGTTTGTTTCATTTGTGCCCATGGGCAGTGCTGGCGACCCTGGGAGATTCTCCCAGCCAGGAGGCAGCAGGGTAGGCTCTGGCATCCTCCTCCCGTCAGCTGGAAGCCCCTGGGACAGGGTTAGGGCAGGGGAGGTGTCCTGGGAGCAGAGCAGCTATTTCACCCTGCCCAGGGCTCCTCAACAAGCCGGGAATTGAGGGAGAGATGGAGAGGGAGATGGGTGTCCTGATGGGGTGCACACCCTTGTGAGATGCTGTGTCAAACAAGGGAGTATCCGGCACTGCCGGGGGTCTGGGGGGCCTGGGATGGACAAGGCACCTCATGTTCTCAGATCTTCCTCTGCTAGACCAGCCCCCAAAGGGTCTGGGGACCCAGAGGGGCTTTGTGGAAGCGTGGTGGGATACAGCCTGCCAACCAGGCAGTTAACCACCCCTCCAAAATGCTCTTACTGACTCTGCCCCTCTGCCCTGCAGCGCTGCAAGGACCGCTTGAACTCCCTGGCCATCTCCGTCATGAACCAGTGGCCGGGGGTGAAGCTGCGGGTGACGGAGGGCTGGGACGAGGATGGGCACCACTCCGAGGAGT
>NW_010256389.1:4867-5121 GCF_000690775.1 Eurypyga helias
CTCTGTCAAGTAAGGCCGGGGGGGACAGTGAGTGGCACCGGGGGCCAGCCTCCCCATTGCGACGAGCCCAGGGAGCCTGGCTGGCTGGGTGGGGTGCTCCCGGGGGGGGCGCTGGCTCTCACAGCCCGATAGCCCAGTGTGGGGCAGACAGGCGGGTGGCCAGTGAGTCACACTGCTGTGGGTGCCATGGGGCACATTCCCAATCTAGCTACCACGGACCCGCAGCCTGACCCACCCTCTCAACTCGCCTCCTT
>NW_010256390.1:0-12874 GCF_000690775.1 Eurypyga helias
CCCAGGTGCAGGACCTTGCACCTTCTTTGATGTTGTGTGTCTTTGTAAGGCTCTCTTTTCTCTTTCTCCTTCTAAATTTTTTCTCCTTTGATTCTTTTCCAGATTTCCCTGTTAGTTATTAACTAAATGCCAACTCACTGTGTATTTGGTAATCAGATTATCTGCTAATACCTGCCTAAAGCAGTCAACATTGATTAAAAGAAAGGATGGCCATTATGTTATTTGTAATACAAATCATTTAGGTCCTGAGGCTGAGATTGAATTAAAGGAGAGATCAAATTAATGAGGGATTGAATTAAATTAGAAACATCTGATTGCAATATTGTCTGCATCTCCAAACTGTCAAAAGAAGACAGTAGTATGGCTGTGAATTTATGTTATCCCACGAAAAGGTATGAAGAACAGCTTCTTGTAACTGCATCTGGGAAGTGGGCCTTATCATCGACATAGCTAGAAAAGTGCTCAAAATCTGCAGCAATTTTGAAAGAGGATATAATGTAATAGCAAAAGATTCTATCTGAATACCAGCCACAAGGTCCTTCTTATTCACACAACGTAGGCTAGATTTCTGAAGCGCCATCTTTCACCCACACCCTCCCACATACACATGTGCACGATTCCTACGACAGAGCATTGGAACTGTGGGTAGACACAATCCCTGAAAGCAAAACTGTATGCCACATCTTGGTTGCAGGCAAATTTAATGCAGTCATCCAGTTATTAAGATAGGTTTTTAAGAATTTTATCTTTCCACACTTCCCAAAGTGTCTTAATGAGGGATATGATGTGAAAACACCTGACTAGTTTCTAAATTGGATGCATTTATTAGTTCTAAATAGCTCAGGGAATGAAGATTTCAAGCTTGCTCTCTATAGGGAGCAATCAGTGGGCTCAGGACATTGTCTGGACCCAACTGAGCTCCTCAGTTTTAAAAGGGGCCTTTCTAATCTTACTTCTTAACCTACTAATCACCGACAATCCCGTTGCTATTCCTGCCCTGAATCTGGCTTCATCACAGAAGAGCTTGTGTTGCGTGAATGACTGCGTTTCAGTCGTTTTAGATAGATTCTAAACGGCTTTTGCTGACTTCAACTGATTGTTTATTATCTCCCAATCATAAATGCTAATTACATAGCTGAGAAGATTGGTTTGTCCTTATTGCCATACTTTCACATAGAAATGTAGAAAATTAATTTTTTTATGAATGTTCTTTGTACTTGGATGCAATGAGTGCAGAGAAAAAGATTATTCCTTCCAGTGTGGTTAAACGTGAGCGCCTTCTTTGCAAAAGCAGTAAGAAAATCATGAGAAAAATCTTGGCATCCTGAATTTGTGACCTAATTCTATCCTTCACTGCATTTCCTCTTGTCTCCAAAACATCGTAAGTTCAAAATAGCTGCCCTTATACAGAACAGTTCTCTTGACTCAAATAGGTCACTTCAGGAAAAAAGCCGTAACTGCACATAACCCCCTGAAACACAAAACAGCCACAGTGCTTACCCGAGCAGCACACGGCTGGGCTCTGGAATGCTTTACATCTCTGGAAAAGGCCTTCCTTGTGGTAAATGCAGCTGGGTTTTACATCAAGGACAGAATGCCTTTTCTCTTTTGATTTGAAGAATCAATTGGAATTACAGTCAGCAAAAATGCCCAAGTTGAGGGTGAAACTCACTGGACTCCAGACTCAGAGAATCCCTCTGCATATGTCAGGTCTCTGGCTTGGCAGGAGTTTGCGTGCACAAGAAGGCTCCATTTCGGAGGGAGATGTGCATTTTGCAAAGGTGCATCTTTTGTCTGTGGAGGTCTGAATGTAAATTAAGGTAGCTCCACTGAAGGCCACGGAGCTATACTCAAAACATCACAGAGCCCAGTTTATGGCATACAGATGGAAGATATGAAAGGAGCAGCTGCAACATATTCCTACATACGTGCTGAGTGTGTCAGATGATAAAACAGCATGGCTATGAGCCTGGGAATCCCTAGACAGCTAAATGACTTAACTACAAAACCTCAGAAGTTAGAAACTCTTAATAAAAAGGCACCAGAGGCCTGGCAAAGCTGCCTTTGGTGGGACCCACGGTTGAAGGTACCAAGGTTCAGTGGCTGGCCACCCTGCAACCATGTTCCTCAGCAACTCCACCACACAAAGAGAGGTGAGCAAAGGATCTGCAGTGAGCAGGATGCTTGCTGGGAACAGAAAGCTTCACGTACCCCATATCAATATTCCCTTGTCCCAATGTTCTGGTTGTTCAGAATGGGAAAGGGGAACGATCAGGCTGGTGCTGCTTCCTTACGGGGTCAGTAAACTGCATCTGTCCTCAACACTGACCTGCCTCTTTCCATTAGGTGTGGGTAAAAGGAGATGCTTGTAACCATCAAGAGCACCAGGATTCCTGTCCCCTTGTCCCACTGTACCACTCAGGTTATTGGGAGCATTAGTACTCCAACTGTCAACATGAGAAAAGAGAACAAAGGTTTATCAGACAAATCCAGCATGGTCAGGACTGTCCTTCTAAGTATATTTCAAAGAACTGTATTATTACAGTTGGGAATTTCCAAATTCGATTTTTGCCTCTGTTTTCACTGTGTTTTATCATTGATTTTTTAATGAAAATTAATCAGTAACAGTAGTATAGCACTGTTATTCCTATTGCTTATATATAAATATATTTTTAAAGCCTACACTAGTGTATGCCAAGTCTTTTACTACAGAGAAGTTCCTGAGGGATTAAACCAACAAAAAATGAGGATGAAAAATATGAGCTTTCAAAAAATGAAATATAGATTTCCTCAATGGTTTACGGAGTTACTGGCTTCTGTATTTAAAATGGGGGTCACCCCTTATCAAATTAAATCTCACTATAAAGCTATATTTTAACATTCAGCAAGTTCTCTACCCCTCCAAAACATACTCACAGCATCCTGCAGGCTTCACAGCCATGCAGGTTGACATACATCACACCAGGTTGTTTCGCCAGAAAGCAAAGGACTTTGGACACTGTGGGAGGGAGATTTTATACAATGCAGTTCCACTGGTGAATGTGTGATCTCTGAACCTATACTTCCCGTACTGCTAACATAGATACACTGGTCTGCTCCAGCAGAAAAGGTCATCAGACAAACTGCTGGCACTCTACTATTTCTCACCTACAATATTGACTGATTTTGTCACCACCTCAGTCCACTGTGCCAAATTATAAGAAACTGTTCTCTAATGAATTAAGAAAGCTTCTGCATGAAAAAAAGGAGCCTTAGGAACAGCAGTTAATTAGTGCAGCATTTGTGTGATTACTGCTGTAGGAAGAACTTCATATGCTGTATCTAGACATAGACACACCATGGTTTTGCTAAGTCCATGGGCTATTCTACTGAAACAAAGAAGATATATTTTCATCAGTGGTAAGGAAACTCATGTAAGTGATTCAGAGATCCACAGCTGCTGAGGTGATTGCCTGAGGTGTGTGAGATAAAGAAGATTTATGGGCTAAAAAACATGATATTGCAGTCAATTACTTTGGGTTTAAGATGAAATATCAAAAACTTTTTACCTGCTCTTTTCTTACAGGAAGAAAACTAAAACCTCTGGGAGTCGAACTGTTTCTGTGACAAGACTGCTCAAAATCTACATATCCACAAATAGTTAAAGCACCCAGGGATGATGGTTACAAATGGATCACGCAGTTTATTGGTTCTGTGGAAGCAAATGCCAACAACCACCACCCTACACCATCCACACCCTACAGCAAAGTGGCGATCTAGACAGATTTCTCCTGTGTTTGTTCTGTAGCAAAATGAATGTGGCATTACACGGGACAACTGCAAAACAGAAGACAGACTGGAATAGTGGGCAGCAGAAGTGAAAGGCACAGGCTGAACTGCTGTCTCAGCCAGGCAGGAAGACGGGCAGCCAAGGCTAGGTGCCAGATAATGATCTATGTGCTTGCTGACTACTACCAAGACTAGGACTGTAAACAGCGAGATCTGCCTGGGGAGCCCTACTGTGTAATAAGACATGAGGAGGAGGCCACAAGCACCAGCAAATCCTCCTGCTCCTCAGCACAAATAACAATGATCCAAAGTCTGGAAACAGGAATGAAAGCATATTTCTGCGTTGGTCAGGAAGTTGCATCTGGCAGTGAGAACATAAGGGCAGGTCTGCTAGGGGTATTGACTGACTCAGTGTCTACAATGTGGCAAGGTACATAAATCCCTGCTTTGGGATCGTGCTGTGCAGAAGTCACCAGATGGTGCTGTACATACAGACTTGAAAGTTCTTTTTCTTAACGTGGGAACATGTATGGTCTTTGAGGAAATACGTGTTCTTGTTATTTTTGTGAAGCCTTTCCTTTAAAGTTGAATTTGCATCTTACTCTTTCCACCTCAAATCACATTTTGGTTAAGCTGTTTATTCAGAACAATCTTAGTATTGGGATTTTTTAAAAGGAATTTACAAGCATGGCATTTGCAGCCGGATCTGCAGAAAGCATGGAAAATATGGGAGAAATGCATAAGCTGCACTAAGAAAATATTTAGTCATATAATTTTTATATCACTTATTTTTTCCTGCAATGGGAAACACATAAGCAAAGCCTGAAAATCTGCCTCGTAGTGGGTATGTGACATCAGTCCCTAAAACTAGTACCATGTAATAAAATAAATCTTCTGAGGATGTGGTGATGATTAAAGAATACTAGTTAGGTTGTAGGCTTTTCAGATTAAAATAATTACAGGATAGCATAGCATTCTTATCTATTATTAATATAATGCCAAGTGATTCCATCTGCTACTCATGCTATAACCACCCCGCTTCAACTAAACAATAATGTGAAGACATTCAGCAGAAATATTCAGATTATGGATTCCTCTTGTTCTCCATCACCTTTAAAAAGGCTTAATCTCATTACAATATGTATTAGAAGTCACACGCACTACGGCTTTGGCTATCGGGACAAGAGATGTGTTGGAGCGCTGGGACATGTCCAGGAGACGGCAGACAATAGCACCCCCAGCAGTGAGGTCCCCTCGAGCGACAGCCGGCCAGCTCTAAACGCGCTCAGGGCCGGCAATTACACAGGGGTCGGCTTTACCCATTACGAGCTAAACCCAATTTATTTTGTTCTTTGCAGAGAGAACAAAGCCACACGCGACTTTCACAGTGTTGCACTCAAACTGGTGCGTAAGATGGTAAAAATGGAGTAGCACTCTAACTTGTCATTTTCATAAAATCATAATTATTTGAATAATTTATTTCCCCAACTGAAGGCTATCGCTATAGGTCCCTCTGCATCAATCAAGAAGGCCATTAAAAATGGTTTCAGGAGGAGAGCAATTTGTTGTGAAATGAAGGTCAATCTCATTAGATCACTGCAGCGGGTATCCTAATGACATCCTGGCAGAAACAAGGTAACTCATTACAGAAGTTGTATTTTGTTTGAAATATTAGGTCGGCATTAAGTGAGCACTAAAATACACATAATATTGGATGACATAAATTATTCACTGAAAAATTGGCCTACACAGAGGTGCTAAAACCATGATGAAGGTACTACACAAAGCTTAACATTTCCTTTTTTTTCTAGCTGGATTCACCTACTCGATACCAGCTTGTGTTGTTGGTGTTTCTGGATACTGAGCCACAGTTGGCTTGCTGCAATTATACAGAGTGCTGACGTCAGACTGCGACTCAGCAAACTGCAACTGGTAAGGAAGATGTTTAATTTTTCTTGTAACAGTTGAGGAGGACTAAGTATCTGCCAGCTGGGAAACACCAACTTTTAGAAGGGAAAAGAGGCATTTACAGAGTACAGAAGTAAACACTACTTTTTATAAATACAAGAGGAGAGGCTACTTACCCTTTAATTATCCTTACCCATTTGGAAAGGACCAAGTGTTTGTTTCCAGGCCTTTCACCCTACTGGAACCGCAGCTGAATGTGTGGATGTGTTTCCAGCTTCTCTGGAGCTATGTCACAGCACTTAACACCTGGCAGGATTATGCTAAGCATCTGCTCCAAGCCAGTTGATAGTAATCATAAAGATATCACCCTGATTGTTCCTAATGGGATAGGGAGAATATCCATGGGAAGGAGCTCAACAGTTACAGGAGACCTCTTTTCCAGAGGCTCCAGACCTCTAAAGACTCATAATACACCTGTGAGGTACACCAGCACTCTCAGGAAATCGGGAGGAAATGAGAAAAAGAAGTTACATGAACTTCATAGCACTATGGAGTGAAGCCAGGCAAGGTTCTCCACCCGTGGAGTATGTGCTTTGACTGCAATACCCTCTTTCCTCTCAGTATAACAGGGTTAACCATTAGTAAACTGCAGAGATCATTGTTAAAAGGTGTATGTACAAACACAGATGCTAAATCTTGGAGCAGCTCATAGGAGCTACAGATGGCACCAAGAGAACAGTTTGGTAGGGCTGTTTTGCAGAAGCAAAACCAGCCCTGCTAACTGGTTTGTGACTATAGCTTGGGTTTTTAGGGAGTTTGGGAGGTTTTTTAAAAGATTTATTGATTTTCCAAACAAGATTGAAAAAATACCAGTTACAAGAATTAAATATTTTAATGATATTTTCTTCAAATGCACTTCAGCTGCAGCTTATGTAATGAACTCTGAAAATGGTACTTAGTGTCTGTGGCAGAGAAGTCCTGGTGTCCCCAAGCCATGCCGCCAGGGAGTGCCTCCACACAACCAAAATGAAGTCATACTCATCATGCGACGGGGGACAGAGGGACATGCATCTTGGATGGTGTGCCCATGCAGTACTTAGGCCAAATGTAAGGAAGCCTATTTATTCGACTTGTCTTTCTGCCTGTCGCTGACTTACTGTCTTATCTTTACATCAGCTTTAAAATCTGTTTTCTTTGTGAAACTCTTTCTTAGTAGGTAAAACACAAACTTAAATAGCTAGGGTGAGAGAGTTCTGAACTGGCTTGAAGTGGATGCTGTCAGAGCGCAAAGGCAATACAGACATACAGAATATGCACAAGGAACAGGCCTGGCACAGTACAAAGCACAGAAGCGTACAGAAGATGGCATTAAAAGCTGAATTTTGAACAGAAACCAAATAACAAGTGGTGATGGTTTATGCAGGATCTGTTTACAGGATGTTAAATTCATACTAGTGGAAATGGTGTGAAAGACCGCACGTCTTTCATCACTCCGAGAGACGTGGCTTTAGTTAATAGCAATAACTGCACTGGAAATTGATACGAAATCCTGCACACCTTTGGCTGAGAGCTGCAGAGAGCAGTAACAGTTTAGATTCAGGAGAGCTCATCTGGCCAAACACCTAAGCTGCCCATGTAGAGTATGTTTAATGGATTGAGAGGTGTCCCTTCATTTCATCCTAAACACCTTCTTGAGGGTGGGATGAACCGTCCTTTCACTTCCCATTGATTACAGAAGCAACCTGGGAAGGTAGCCTACATTGCCAGTCAAGACTAGGCAGATACTGGTGAATATCAGGTAAGGTGAAACACGCCGCAGGTTCTTGGAGGAAGGAGTCTGAGGAGCATTTCTGCTGAAAGCAAATAAACTGCCCACCCTTACCCACTGTTCATTTCTGCCTATGCACGGCCCTGACAGGTGGGTTGGTGCACATTCTCTTAGATGACCATCCAGTGAACAGACTGGGGAAAAATCCAGGTTAAAAATATAATTTTTTGTCTTCTGAGTTATTTTATACCATAATCTGCTGCCTCCTCTTGGTCTCCATGGTTACACAAATAGTTATACTGGAATCTTTGTTACTGCCATGTGAAGAAGGGTTAGGGAGAATGGAGAAGCCAGCAGAAGGCTGCTGAAGCTGACACTGTGCAGAAAGGTAAATCTCATTAAACTCTGCTCTGAGATTTCACAAAAATTTCCTTGACAGCAGGTCTGATTTAAGAAGTTCCCATCCCCCAGTCACTTCTTCAGAAGTGCCCAGCTTTGTGAATAAAAAAGCATCACCCTTTCTTCAAATAGGTGCATCGGCCCAGCTGGAAAGAGAGTGGGGCAGTGCAGGGGCAGGAGTGTGTGCCTGTGGGTGTGGCAACACAAGGGCTTTGTTAGCATGCTCGGCTGCCAAAGGAAAAGTACTGTTCCACTGAAGCCATTTTCCAGGATATAGATCCTGAAAAATGAGCTGTCTGGAGCTGGCAGAGAGTTCACACAGAAAATGTAATAATGGGGAGTGAGAAGCTGCTATTTGTAGTTTGGTGTAAAAGACTCCAAAGAACAGAATGGACAGTGCCATGATTCCTCCCTTTTTCTCACAGCATCAAGTGGATGAACAACACAGTTCTATGAACTATTCAGTCGCTCTCTAGCATCGAGTGGACTCTGAGGCCAGCCCACACCTACTTCTTAATAAAAAATGTTAATGTACCTGTGAGGAAGCTGCCAATAGCAGTGACATGTTTCTAAATGGAAATTTTTCTTGTATTGCTTTTGAAGTATTATATCAGTCCTTTGGATCTACATGCATAATTGTTTCTGATTCTGTCTAACATCAGGCTTTTAGCTTCAAACTGTTCTTCTGTAGCACTTCCCAAATTGGAAAGGTCTCCCCCCAGCATGCCAACACTTACCATGACACCACAATGACTGGTATCAAATGTGTGCTAGAGTAAATCAGGTTAGAGCACACAAATATCCTGCATGCCAGCCAATGTATCTGAAAAAGGATATATTATTACATAATTAGTTGATAAAAACTGTATTTGAATACAGTATATAAGTAGGTGTATGTAAGACTTCATTATTGGAAACCTATTTCCTGTAGGTTGTCAGATGGTAGACAGATGATACAAAGAGAAGATAAACTGATCTCAACCTTTTCTTTTTTTCCCCTCCCTCAGTCATGAACGGTGTTTCTGAGTCCTTCTACATCCTTTGCGTAGCAACAGAATGGACCTTGCTTCCAGCATTTGATCATTACCTGGAGGTTCACAGGGTACAAGTCCATCAAAAAGTGAAGAAATACATGGAGTGACTCCTATGAGATCATTTGCTACCAATGAAGGGCAGTTAACGGATTGCAAGTCATGACTGGCATTCCAAAAGGTGGGAATCAAAGCGGTAAGAGATCTCTCCTTGCACTACACATGAAAGAATGAATTTCATCATTGCTGCCCTTCCTACTTAACACTGATAGCCCCAGTTCCCATCTCTATTCCCTCACTGGTTTACAATACTCTGGCAAATGGATGCTCTCATTTGCTGACTGTAATTCCAAATGATGAATGAAAAGATTGATTAGGAAAATGTTTGTCAGGTAATCAGTCATTATTACTATGCATATTTCAATGTTCATGGACCTTCAAAGTATTGAAGAAGCTTATGATGACCTCCTCATGGGCTGGTGAAAAGCATGAGATTCTTCTTTACCACCTACTTCATTCAAATGGAGTTAATTCATTTCTAGTACATTTAATACATTGTTTATCCCAAAAGCAAGAACACAATTCTACTTTTCCAATGCATGCCTGCAAATGAAAATTATTGCTGCTGTGGAACTGTCTACAGGCCTGTATAGATCAGTGATTTATAATATCTAGACTCAATGGCATCAGTGTGAAGTGCTCTGCCCACAGAATTTAGCTCCCGGTGTTTATATAAAAAAATGAAGAGTTAAATCAGGCATAATTAAACTGAGGGGCAAACTACATCATAATTGTACCTGCTTGCATAATTGTCTCTGCACTTCCAAGTCTGTAAAACAACTTCTCAAGCCACTTACTTTAACCAGCCATTCAGCCAACCTGTGCAGTCTGTGCCAGGATGGCATCTTAGACTAAATGCTAGAGATTGAGACTCTGTGAGTTCATAAATTCCACAGTGAATGTCTTGCTAGTACACCTGCGTTACGTATTTGAGAACTTTGGACCACTCTAGCCCTGCACCCGTCCTTAGTCTTCGATCCTCTCACTGTCGAAAGAAGTGGAAGTGCAGGATATCTTTGTTTACGTTTCTGGAACACATTTCTGAAAATACTGCTATGATGATAGTCACAAGCTGAATGTTGTGAAATGCTGAATAAACATTCTGTGAAGAATTTCAAAGAGGCTTAAACCGCATTACAGACAAAAGCACATCTCAGCAGTCAAGCTACCTGTCCACATCAAGAAAGGTGGAGAAGATCTAAGCAGCGAAGCTGTGCTGGAGACAGTTCAGTCCAATTCAGTCTACCCAGCTACTGAAATTACAGCCAGTTTTCAAACTACTTGTTACAACCTGCTTCCAGCACGTCTTGCTCCCCACTCTCCTGGGAACTGCACTGCCTATCCTCAGTTCAGCAAGCTATCCCTTCTCTTTTAGCTGCGCAGGCAGAGCGGTAGAATTTCCTGGCTACATTCCCATGTAGGGAGGAGGGGCAGATTCTGATGGCATCTTACTACTTGTCCCATCTTTCTGATAAATGTCACTTGACTGGCATGTCATACTTGTGATGAGATGCCAGCACAGGCTCACACTTAGTCCAGAGGGAGGCTGCAGATTTGAAGTTACAGAGACTCGTGACACCCAAAAGTTTTGCGTGTGTTCTGCAAAGAATCAAGGGTATTTCACTGCACAAGAGTGACAAAAACCCTGAGAAAGACCCCACAATGGCACCCACTATCAGCCAGCTTTCTATGCATGAGAGCAGCAAGACAGCACTGCAAAGAAGAATGCCAGGCACTGCTATATTTACTTTTCTTCAGGAGCCATGCCTAAAGGAACACTTGGCATTTATCTTTCTCTTCGTGCTTGATGTTGCCATGTCAGGCAACGTGATTCCAACCCACACAATCCCTCTGCCAGTTCAAAAGACTGACTACAGTCTCTCCATTCCTCCTCTCCCCCCAGCACCCTTTGCCATCCTCCCCATGAGCCCCTTTTGTTCCCTGCACATACAAAGCTACAACTCCACCACAGGCCCTCGCGTATCTCCTCTCCGAGCGTGAAGTCATAGCCCTTTACTGCACCCTTTTCATCATTCTCAGCTATCAAAGCTACAACCCCACCACAGGCCCTCGCGTAACAGCACTTGTCTCCTCTCCGAGCGTGAAGTCATAGCCCTTTACTGCACCCTTTTCATCATTCTCAGCTATCAAAGCTAGATGGGAAAACGAAACCAAACAGTGTTTACTCAATGCCAGTTCCTATTAATCTGTAACAATGTATGTACTGTGTAATGAAAGTAAAGAAAATTAATACAGAAAAGCAGAGCAGCCTGTTAAGTTCAACATTGAAATTGCCTAACAGCACTGTTGTACTAAAATCTTTGTAGGAGTTTTTAAATATCATCATTAATCCTTTTTCTCTCAAATTTCTCTTAGAAAGCTTTTTTCTATCAACTCTTAATGTCAGTTTTGCTGTTATAATCTATATACACTTTTAAAAATACCATATGTCACAGAATCGTAATGTATAAAGCACAGAGCACATTAAAAAGGAAACATTACAAGACCAAATCACACCCTACATGCCATAAATGCAATGCGAAACCATATTAATATTGCAACCAACTTTGAGCATATCATCTTGTGGGTGCATAAATTAATTTTTAGTGACAGAAAATGGTTTGATAACACTTGCAATATTGGGAAGTTTCATCCATGAGCATATAAGGACTTGAAAAAGAAAGCTGAAAAAATACTTAGTATCTCCATGGTATCCAGAAACTGCTTCTGGATATAACTTCTCAAAATTGTAGGAGGGAAAAAACCCTAACTTTGCTACCATGGAAACAGAACAGTGGAATATAAGTGATTGTTACTTGTTTGCCTTTACAAGACTGATCCCTAAAATGTTAACCTAGAAAGAGGAGAGATAAAGTCATTATTTTATAGACATTGGTGACACTGGTAGTTGGACAGCCAGGGGAGACAGCGTAAGGAACTGGTTCCTACATACTGCAGCTGGCATCCCATGTCCTTTCTCCTGAGCCACATGCTCTTAAAAAAGCCAAACTGAAAACATGGCCAACCTGAACTACAGCACTCCCGAAACTTCTGCTCTTCCAGGGTAATTTCTGGTGGTGTTGGTCTCTGAGAAGCGTGATGGCTCTGAAGCCCAGTGTCTCTGGGAAGACCTTCCAGCAGTCAGAATGGCCGCTCGAAGTAGGCAAGCAGGGACATTCGGAAGTTGTAACAGAATCATGGTCTGAGGTCCCATCTACTTAGGTATCAGGAGCCTGAGAATTTTGGGTAAAACAAACAGAGGAGCTGTGGATGCCCCATCCCTGGAAGTGTTCAAGGCCAGGCTGGATGAGGCTTGGAGCAACCTGGTCTAGTGGAAGGTGTCCCTGCCCATGGCAGGGGGGTTGGAACCAAACCATTCTATGATTCTGTGATAATGTAGGTAGTTTTGTTTCCACCGTGAAGTAAATCTACTAGAAAAGGAGCAAGGAGAAGGATGGGTCGTTACCTTGCCCTCGCTTCTAGAGAACACGTGCAGTCTCAACAAAAGCACAGCTTGTGGAAACCATGCATGACTTCCTGTGATTTCTTGTTACTTTTCCTTTGTTCTTCACTGGAAAATCCCACCCTTTTTGGATGCATCCAAAATGTTTTAACAATTCCAACACTTTCCTCACTGTTGGGTTGTGCAACAAGAGCCATGCGCTTACTGTTCTCCTCATTAAACACCCGCCTTCGCTGCACTGGTGCACAGCCAACGTAGTCCCCGGCAGCCAGGTTCAGCTTCTCCTGTAAAATCCACCAGTGCACCCAGAGATCTCCTCACAGTCGAACTCCATCACCTTTATACCCTTTGCTGGAGTGGGTTAGCAAGGCAGCCCTGGCAGCGGGAACCTCATGGTTGTCGTTTCAGAAGAGATGTCCCGTAGGCACCTGCTCTTTTGCGAACTCGCCTCAGCTCCTGCCCCCAGCACTCCTGACC
>NW_010256390.1:12921-13167 GCF_000690775.1 Eurypyga helias
GCGACTGAGCGGGTTGCTTTTTCCCTCATGATCTGAACGCCTGCTGAGCGATGCCATCAGCTGTGGTAATCACTGAGGACCGGAGTGCTGACCACGACAGGCCAAGCTGCCAACGCAGCGGACGAACCTTCGAAGCGCGCGGGCGGCTTCGCACCTGCCCCTCAGGCGCCACACGCGTTGGCCTCGCGCCACCGCGACCACGCGGCGGTTCCTTTAAGGGGGAGCGGTTCGCCATCTTAGGTTCCT
>NW_010256391.1:0-9908 GCF_000690775.1 Eurypyga helias
CTATCCATTCTCCACCCAGCCTGCAAATCCTTTGAAACTATCTGAGTTAAAGTCAAAATGATCAATACTTCCACTCCAGCCTGTCAGTGAATGACCATCCTGCCGTGGGTGGACCAATCTACAAGGATCCTATCAGCATTTTTGGGAAGACCATGTCCTTTCCACTGTTCAAAAAAGCGGCCCTCCTTCTGATTTCCATGTTTGTATTCTCTACCATGACCCTTCGGCACTTGTACTCTTTCATTATCTTCTACTGATGGAGAAACAGAACAGCCTTTTAGAAACTTCCAGCACTTGGAAGACGTAACTTCCACTCATCACAACAGAGAACACTTAATCCTACAGCCTGTTCACGTGTTTGAAGGTCCAGATAACCCTTTTTCACGGCTAGGAACACAAGCACTACTTTCCTCGTGCAGAAACCATCGTGGACATTGAGAAATGCCTTATATATACTTAAGTCACCTTCTGAAGGTGGAAACTACTTGCTGATTAAATCCAGTTTGCAGCATATCACAATTTCCTAAATTATTTCACCAGCAAGGGCTGATGAGAACAATAGCTCTGTGCCGAGCCACATGCATCATTCTGTGGGTTAGGAGAGAACTCATTTAGAGCTCTAAATCTCATTAGAACTTGCTGATCGGGATGTAAAATACACACTTATCTCTGAACTGAAGGCTTTCAAACAGCTTGAAACAAACTCAGCTCTTCTGACTTCAAGTAGCAGTTGTTTCTTATTCCTCGCACTTTGGGAGGCCTATCTGAAGAACTCTCCTAGTAAACAAATTAAAATCATATTGCTGTATTGAATGTAAACCAAAAGCTGAACGCTGTAGACCAACTCTTCAAAGAGTAAATGCAGACACAAGGGTCATACACCGGATTTCCAAATTTTCCCGTGGCAAGCTGGATGAGTCTGTGCTAATCCGTGAAGAGGGGGTACTCCCCTGCTCCCCGGGTCCCCAGCAGTTTCTGGGCAGTGAGGAAGCCTTTGTCTCAACAAGCAGAAGTTCTCAAAGGTGCCTAAATTTGCAGCGAGACACAACCCCGGGGGCAAACGGAGCGGTGCAAGAGCGCTACGCTGCCGAAACTACCTCTGGTACTTTTAGTATCAGAGCTTCTCCCGTCAGCAGACTGGGAAGAAAACATTTCCAGCCTAGTATCCTTTGGGGGGGTTGTTGGGTTTCTTTGGTGGGTGTTTTTTTAATTTTTAATGGTTGTTCTGTGTTATTTTTCCCCCTCACACTTTAAACCTCTGCAATGAAACTGAAATCTTGTTTAACTAGATTCGTTTTAAACTGTTTTTACAAACCCCAACGAGTTTATTTCCAGCCTGCCAGTTGCACACGAAACGTATGAATTACCAAATGTAGGTATTTTCCAGCATCTAGGAGGAAACCCGAGAGTAAAAACATGCATCTTGTTTTTAAAATACCTCCTTAAAAAGCCTTCAGAAGTTATTTAATACTGTTTTCGAGAAGTCCGCGGTATCTCTGTAATCATACATTCTGTGGCAAGAGGAGGAATTCAGGAATCCAGCTCTCCTTGCACGTAGCACCACGCACGCACACCTATACGCAAGTCAACAACCGCAGTGACAAGCAGGCCTGTTCTAAGTTTGGGAACGCAGGCTGCAGTTTTTTTGGAAGCCATCAGCAGCACCGTGTTTCTGCTTTTTTAGCGACGGACACACGCGCTCGGCCTCCCAAGCCAGATTCTCCATTCCTGCCCTTCTACTGGGTAACGTTTCTCCCCAGCAAGGGCATCAACCTTTCCGCACCCCAAAATGTGAACCCCAGCGCTGTCCCCACCCCACCTAAAAATCACACTGCGTTCTCCACAAACCAGGATGGAAAACTGATATTTGTTCTCTTTCTGCACCTCCCCAGCCCCGACCTGGCCCGACCAACCGGTGACACTGCACCACCTCCCTAACTCCAAATGCCAAAACCTTTGCTCCCCATCTTGCACGCTCATCCCAACTTCCCAAAGCAGGGCTTGTTGTACATCCTCATCCATCATCTCCAACCTCATTCCTCTACAATCTCAATCAGAATCACCCAATGGTTTGGGTGGGAAGGGACCTTAAAGCCCACCCAGTGCCACCCCCTGCCATGGGCAGGGACACCTTCCACTAGACCAGGTTGCTCCAAGCCTCATCCAGCCTGGCCCTGGACACTCCCAGGGATGGGGCATCCACAGCTTCTCTGGGCAACCTGTCCCAGGGCCTCCCCACCCTCTCCAGGAAGAATCCCTTCCTGATGTCCCATCTCCATCTCCCTCTTTCCATTTAAACCCGTTACTCCTTGTCCTGTCACTCCCTGCCCTTGGGAAAAGTCCCCCCCAGCTTTCTTGTAGCCCCCCAGGCACTGGAAGGGGCTCTGAGGTCTCCCTGGAGCCTTCCTTTCTCCATGAAGAAGCGCAAGCACACCTTCAAACCCCTGATTTTATGGCTCTTTGCAGGTGCTGACAACTCCTGAGTGCCACCACGAGGACCCACCTACACCAGGGGTCCCGCCATAACTTATTCACATCCAGCACCGGGAGTTTAATCACCTTCACGTCACAAAACACCCCGTTTTGAAGCAGTCTCCTCACCCCGAGTGTACGCATGCCACAGTTTGGGAACCCGAGTGTAAAGCATGAAAGCCACCAGATGCCTGTCATCAGAGCTACTCATCGATGACGCAGGGATTGCTGGAGCCTCTTGAGGTTTGCTGGCAAATTCAAGGAAACTTTAATAAATCCACATCTACAACCAGAGCGGTCGAGTGCACCGAGTACTTGAGAATAACCTGTCAAGTGCCTTTTACCTCTCACTAACACCCTGCTACTTGGGCAAATTATCCAATTGCTGTGATTCTGTTTTATTCACCTGAAAAAATGAGCGTAAAAATGGGAATAATATTTCTTTGCCTTGCAGGGGCATTACAGAAAGTAGCCAATGCATGCGCGGTGTTCCGTTCGTATCAAAAATGAATGTCATAAAGCAGCTTATCGTCTAAAAACATTAGAAGAAAATTAAGTAGGTTGCAAAATCAAGCACTGAAAATTATAGAGTAACAGATTTACGATCATCTGTGCAACCTTAATCCGTTCCACTTTGTTAGTCCAACCCATACAGGGAGTAAGTCGGAGAATCTATGGAAAAATATCATGTGGCTACAAAATTGTAATTACAGTTGCATCTGGTTTTCCTGACTTTTCAATGTTCAGCTTCACAAACGAAATAGCTTTTTGATTTAATGGAACTTCCCTGGTTTTGGTTCTCGTCTGCAATATCAAACTGTAAGTTTCTTTATAGGCTACACAGAAACATATTTCATCCAGAGCAGTATCAGAAAGCTAGATTAAATTAGCTCATTATCTCACATGGAAACAGACTTAATTAATAGATTTTGGGTAGTTTATTTTTCCATTTTCACTGAATTTGAAAAATAAACTAGATTAAAGTATATTTACCAGAGTTATTTTCCATACAGTGAGCTTTGTATATACAATATTGTTTCCGTTTCCAGCAACAACAAAAGCGTAAAATCGGGCCAAATGCTATTTTCAATGGCATTTTTAAATTCCTTAAAGCTTTTTTCGTTTATTTTGGGCCTTCAAAGGGTTTATCACCACTGCATCTTCAAAAACACAAACTCCATGCCAACTCTGTCAAGTCTGGGTAAACTGTTTTAAAGGTTAAGGACATAACTATTAATCTAGCCGTCGGAGGTGCTGGGATCCCACAACTTCCACTACGCCTTCAGTGGATATTCCAGACGGAGGGCAATCCGATTACACTAAAATGTGAACCTGGGAATGCTATTTCAGATACCCAGGGAAAATTCACACTGAAGTTTTTTCACAAAGAACACTTAAAAAAGACCTCTGCAGAAGAATACTTGCTGGGACAATAGGATACAGCTGAAAGAGTACTAAGAGAGCTCGGTGAAACAGTGAAAACACAAACGGTAAAAATACAAAGCCTATTCTAAAATGCTGGATTTTCACAACCTTAATTTAAAAGAAAACAAGAGCTACGTGCTGCCAGAGGCAGAGCTGGTTTCAGTCCCTATTCCTACCCTGTGAGTCAGAGGGGCCCGCACAACACAGCGTTTTACCTGATCCTTCACCGGCAGCTCTCGCTTATCCCATAAAATGACGTTTGGAGACAGGAACAGAGGTATTTTACACGTCACTTCCCTTCCAAAAAAATTCTAACTATCCCTACAACAGTAAATTAGGCTTCACACTAATTACATCTCAATGCACACTGGGACCTGGTGCTCAACTTTACAGTAAGTTGAGATATAAGCACATCGTAAACACTCAAGTTTCATAACCTTAACAATCCTGTGCCTGCAGTATTTCATTATTAAATTTGAACTTGCCAGTCACACAAGTATGCAGCTTGATCTACTGGGTTTCTACTATAAATGTTCCTACTGTAAATGTTTCCAGAGTGTCCAGCTGTCATTCCTTCAATCCCAACGCAGCACCTTCCACCATTAAAAAAAAAAAAAAAAAAAAAAAAACAAACCTTGTCTGGTATTCACCTTTCAGCTGGGCGCCGTTCACAACTGGAGCATGGAAGAAAGTCTGCTGAACTCATCCTGCCAAGCTTCCCTGTTAAAACTCTGCTTGGAAATCTCTGCTCGTAAAAAAGGGAACAGGTAGCAGAACTGCCAGCTGCTCACAGAATTAGTGGGAAGACCCAGGACCCGTCAGCCAGCGCATTTAAGGAACGCATGAAAGACGAAGGGATCAAGCTTCCACACCCAGTCTACAACAGGTTTAACTCTAGCTACTTGCTGATTTTCACGCACAGTTTTCCAGCACGATTTAAAATAACTGGTCACAAGCACGTGTCAAAATCCTTTTCAGGTTAGTCAGACTTCTGTTAGAAAGAGCTTCAAAGACAGAGGCTGATTAGCACTTCCACTAGAAAGTTAATCTCTCAATTTATTCAAGTATGTTGATAAAACTGGACGCAAAGTCCCAGATTAAGAGCAAAATACAGGCTCTGGGGGAGAGAAGAGGAGGAGGATAGGTAGTAGTACGGTATTCATGAGAAATGAGAAGAAAGAGAAATTACGGAGTCCAAGCAGTGAGATTTCTTGTACAATTTACATATGAATCTGATTTAATGGTCTGAAAAGTTCAGGCCTTTTCTCTCCTGTTTCTTCAATCCAGGAGTTACACAATGTTAACAGAAAAGGAAAAATGAAAAAGATTTTCAGTTTTCATTGTTAAACTCTCAGTGCAGTATTACTGCAAGATTATAGTACCTACTTCTTTTTTTTAATTACGGAAACCGCAAATACTATTCTGAAACCTTCTGGACAGGGGCTCACCGTGCTGTGGATTGGAATCTCTCCCCTCCTTCACAAGGCCCTTATTTCCCAAGCCAGCACATGCTGCATACAGGAGAAACCCCCCCTCCCCGAGGCCCTTATTTCCCAAGCCAGCACATGCTGCATACAGGAGAAACCACTAACCTCAGGTGTACAACGCTATCAACACCTAACCATTTCGATATCGTGTGATACCATTTAATATCATGTGATCCCAGGGCAGCGTTGTGATTCTAAACCCTCCATTCACAATGTGAATGCTGTGTATGTAGGAGCTGTTTGGGTTTTAAACAGTTCCTCATTCAGAATTTCATCATAATACAAGAAACAAGCCTACTTCTTGCCTTGCCTGGCATACTGCCTTATTTTTGAAGTCTTCACACTCTGAAAAGCCAAAAAAAAAATGAGACCCTTGGGATTCCAGAGGTCACATTAAAAAGGAGGGAAAACTTAAGCCAAAGAAACACTGTTTGGAGCTTGTTTCATAGCATATTCCACGATAGATAATTAAAAATAAACACAAAAACACACATAAATAGCTGAAAACAGACATGTTCATGATTTTTGTTCCAAAATAGCTAGTTGCAGGATCAGCCTTGACTGAGATACTTCTGACACTTGTTTAAAACAGGACCTAACGCTTAAGGATCTTTTCCCTCTGCAGAAAAACACAAGACACATTTAAGAGCCCCTCCACCCGACAATTTCTGGATCCTTGGAGCGAAATATGGATACCGTAGAGTTCACGAACACGGCAAGTCAGCAAACCCTGAACTTACATATTCACTGCACCGTTTTCCTTTCCTAGATCACCTTCCTGTAGCTCACCCACTTGCACAGGCTTCCCTAAATCCAGGCAAACCTCTGCGTGGACACACACCGGTTTAAACACGACTGCCAGGACACCTTGCTTCAGCTTACACAACCTAATAAACCAGTGTGCAGGTTTCAACGGATTTAACAATATCTGTGTGCAGAGTCGCCTAAGTTGGGTAACAAATCTACCTGCTTTAGGCCATACAACCCCGTCCATCGGACCCAAGCGCTTGGGTGAGGATTCTCACTGCAAGGTCTGCGCGCAAAAACCCCGTCCTCGCTTTCTCCCCACTCACCCAAGGGCATCCAGGAGAAACATCCCGCTGCTCCTCGTGCCGAGACGCGTTGGAGTTATTTCCCAGTCAACTGGGTCAACCGCACAAGAACCTGCCTATCTTTTCAGGGAAAACAGTAGGAACAGTATTGCAGGATTATCAGTGCAGAAGCTATTTAGCCTGCGTTTTCCCTGCGGAGCATGCTGGCGCTAGCCCAAAGCCAAGCGAAGCCTAGTTTCTAACCTACATTCCCAGTCAGGTAAATTAGTTCAGGCTTAAAGAACCTCCAAACCAGTTCAGCAGTTTTTTTTCCTCTGTAAATGACAGCAGTCCAGGTAAAGCACATGGTGCTGACACATCCCTTGTACCCAGACCAGGCCTCTGAGCGCTTTAAAGTTTGTCCCACAGCAAAGCCGCAGCATTTGAAATGGTCAACTTGACACGGAGATGCTGCCGTGGTGGTAAAAACCTGTTCTGCGCCACCCTGACTCACATGTGCAAGGCCAGGTATGCAACGAGTCCAAGCCATTTACAAGCAAGCCGTAATTTTTAATACGGCAGCTACGGGCAAATATCCTACTCCAGGTCTTGCTGCATCAAGGGAAGAGGTTAAAGCTCCCGGCCGTTCTCAGGCCGATCGGCAGAGCTCCTCCCGGGAATCCTCCCTTGCCCACCGCAGCTCCGAGGGGCTGGATCAGCCCTGGCAGCGGGGAGGCAGGCAGAGGGCTCGGCACCGGCAGCGCAACAGCAGGCGGTCCCCTCCCAGAAGACCATAAAGTGCTGGTTTGCTGCCACGTTACCCAAAAGAACCCCAAAAAACTCCATCAGCAGGCTGCTAACATGCTGTGACTACCGACCCTCCTGCTGCCCACCACCATCCAGCCGCTTCCCCGTCACACCTCCGCCCCTCCACCTCTTTAGGCTCAGGCTGGAAGTTTTTGGAAGCAGAGTCCACTTTTCCATCACTCCTACCCCACTGCAAACCCGGTCCCTGCCTGGGGCTCCTGGATGCTGCGGCAACACAACGAACACAGAACCACCAAGAAAAGTCGCTCCTTCGTATCTGCCAGCGACTAAAGCTCCGACGTCGAAGCGCTGGCCACACGCTCCAGATTAGACACCGCGCTGGCCCCTCAGGAACACCTGGGGAAAATATTTACCTGCTACACCAAGCCTTTGCTGCTTAAAATCCTGTCTTTAAAGGCAGAATCGAACTTTAAGAACTGATTTTTTTTTCATTCCTCCTCTTTGATCAAAGCGATAAAGAACCACGCTTCAAAGAAACACAGTCAACCAAGCAAAACAAGAATAACTCGTCATATAAATAGTTTCCCTATACAAAACATACTGTTTTTCAACTAGCAAACTATTTATGCAGGAGACGGGGATATTTTTAGTAGTAGCACTCACACCTTCATTTCTGGCAATCCCTGCGAAGTCTCAGGCAAATTTACCCCCCTCAGATCAGCAAGCAACAAGGTGCCGATCTCCAGCAGATCTGTTCCTTGAAAATATGCTTATGTAATTAAGTAAGCCTAATAATCCTAAAGGCTTCAACTCTCTAACAGCCCACCCGACAGCCACGCCAAGAGACCCACGCCAAGTCAACAGAGGGCACATGTTCCCCAACGCGGCCTTTTACACCGCGAGAATGACAGCGATACTGCTCCAATAAATCTACAGTGGAAGTGTATGACTAATTGTACGAATTAGTCATGCAGTTGTGAGCATGTGTCGTAGCGTTATCAGAGGGCAAGGCTCAGGGAAAACACGCACGTTAAAAAATCAAAGCGGGCCCGTAGCGAGCAAGAAGTAAAAGGCCTGTCCTCCGAAGAGCCGAACCCCCTCCCCGCTCGCCTCTCAGGAAGCCTATTTGTTTTGGAAGCAAGGATTTGTGCTGCCATATTGTTTGGCAACACGTTTCAAACAACAGATACCCATCTTGAGCAAATAAGTTGAGATTTAACATTTCATCATGCCCATCGGCTTCGAGCCAGGTGCGGTATTGCCAAAGTTACTACTGTTTATTATCTACCATCAGGAGCTGTTTGTCCCCTTAAGTGGCAACTTGAACTTTAATCATTTTCACCAAATAGCTCTGCAGCGCTGTGGATACTACACCGCTTACCCAGCTTCTCTGCAAACCGGCGGCTTTGCATCCAGCTTTTCCTGGTTTGCAATGCTTCTGCTCCGCGAGAGGCCTCGGCACACAGCTACAGATGCACCACATATCCGATACGCTTCCCGACGTAACCATTATTTTTGACTTTCTCTTGTTTTAAGCGAGCTGATGTCCACAGCACAAACAGTTCCGGACACGTACACGTTTGCCGAAACACTCTGCAGGCGGGATCACAACCTCTGAACTGCAACGGGGACAGCGCTTTTCCAGAAAAGTAAACGAAACACCTTTGTTGTTCACAGAAATCTATCATCTTGCGACTAGAGCTCACCAGGTACCTTACTCCTTACGTATATTTACACACACACACGCAGATTTTACACACACACACATATATGTATATCCTGCCAGCCCACACAAACCCAGTTGGGGTTTGGGTTTGGTTTTTTTTTTCAGCCTAAAAGAGCAACACGAAGAACACAAACCATGAGACAGGGTGAAGAACGTACAAGCACCACCCACACGAGCCCAAATTTCCAGTTTTAATATACTTTGCTGTGTCACTCTTTTTTTTTTTTTCCTGGCTATGCTGTTATCTGGGGTAGCGAACATTTGATATCTACTCCACGCCGATTAAGCTTCCAGCGGAGGAAAGCAGCAGCCCCGGACGGAGCTCCACACCTTTGCATCTTTGCAAACATGCTCTTTCGGGTGCAAAAATAAAATAAAATAATAATAAAATGGAGAGACCGTCACCCGACGCGCCCGACCCGGTTCTCAGGCACCGAAAGGTCAAATCGCACCTAGGAAACTGGAGGGCTGAGCGTGTCTAGCAACCTACCTCGGAAGGAAACAGCCTTTCCGCAACAGCTTTTTCTACCGCTAAATGTCATATTCCAGCAGCTACAGCCCCCCCGCTGCACAGAAACGGGGCATATGCACCCTCAGGTATTTGGGATTATTTGCAATCTGCTGCTGGTCCGTGTCTCTGAGGGAGAAATTAAGCAAATTGAGGGCACGCACTCTGCTAGGCATGGGGAAGGGGGTGCCAGTATCCCCACCAGCCTCCTCCAGAGCCCCCCCCCCAAAGCCTGGGAGCCCACTGAGGAGCCTGCTTTCCCACACAACAACCCGCTCCCACGGCCTCAAAACCCACCCGCTCGCCCATGGCCACCTCCGGCTCCCCCCTGACCCTCAGCGCTGAACTTCCTTGCCTCCGCTGACAACCAGCACCGGGTGCTTTGGGGGGATACACACACACACGACGCCACACGCAGACAAAGAGCTGTCACCTAAAACGCCACCAAAACGCTGCGTCCTCCCTGCCCCCGGGGGAGGGGGTGTCCGCGG
>NW_010256392.1:0-3206 GCF_000690775.1 Eurypyga helias
AAGGGCTTTTCCAACCCAAACGATTGCAAGGTTCTAACCAAGAGAAAAGGCAAGTTATCAGCTTAAGTCGGCCCCCAACCGTCACGTCTCTTGTCCGGGTCCATCCCTGCTCAAGCCTCTGACACGGTACGAGCAAGATCAGGATTTGACAGAAGCGTGTACCCGCGACTCCCAGACTGAGAGCGAGCAGAGTCCATCTAGGCTGAGCAGGACTAAGGCTTTTACTTTGAACACCAACTGGCACTAAATAATTCACATGTTCATCTGTGGCTGAAAAGGTATCACAAGGAGGGTAGTTGACTGCGGGATCTGCAAGGTCTGGGGAGATGGAGAGGTGCCCTGGAAGACTTAGGAAAGGCAAAACTACCAAAGTGAACAGAGATTTAATATCCAGTATTTAATATTTTCATTCTTTCTGCTATAATCCATTGTCCTGTCTGAGGTTTACTGCTTACAGAAGCCAGAGGCACTGTACAAAGCACAGTTAAAATAAGACCCTGATAACCCCGAAGAGAGAATGCAGGCAAGGCACGCGTGTCAGCAGTCCAAAACGCAACATTTCACGCCCGTTACCAGGGAATCTCTCCTGTTTTCACATATCAGAAGACAGACCCAAGGCTGGGAGATTGCCATTTTACCTTCACGGAGTAGCTACGACACAGTGCAGAGGCAACCCCAGAATAAACAAATACGATTCTGCAGGCCCCTGGTGGGAAATTTCCAACCGAGGCACGGAAACATGAACAAATATGAATAAATACCAACACCGTTGTTTAAGACCTCGGTGAAACCTCCTTGTGCCACGTTACAAACTCACTGCCCTTCCCCAGAAGGAGAAGGGATCACACCTGAACAGATGTCACGGAAGACCCGCCAGGATGAGGACCACCCCCCACCAGCTCCTCCACAGCACAAGAGGCTTGAGGACCTTCTCTTCCCAGAACTGCCTACAGGAATTATTAGCACTGACTACATCCAGTGGAGCAGGAACGCCAAGAGCCATCGTCTCCAAACGCTCTGACACTAATTAGATGCCAGAGTTCTGACTTTCAGTTCAAATCAAGAGAAACGCTGCTGAATTTTTCATGCTTTCCAAAGCGTGTGGAACTCACAACATCAGAGGAGGCCACGGAGATGCTCCAGGGGCTGGAGCCCCTCTGCCCTGGGGACAGGCTGGGAGAGTTGGGGGGTTCAGCCTGGAGAAGGGAAGCTCCGGGGAGACCTCAGAGCCCCTTCCAGTGCCTGGGGGGCTACAAGGAAGCAGGGGGGGACTTTTCCCAAGGGCAGGGAGTGACAGGACAAAGGGTGACGGGTTTAAATGGAAAGAGGGAGATGGAGATGGGACATCAGGAAGCAATTCTTCCCGCAGAGGGTGGGGAGCACTGGGACAGGTTGCCCAGAGAAGCTGTGGATGCCCCATCCCTGGGAGTGTCCAAGGCCAGGCTGGATGAGGCTTGGAGCAACCTGGTCTAGTGGAAGGTGTCCCTGCCCATGGCAGGGGGGTTGGAACTAGATGATCTTTAAGGTCCCTTCCAACCCAAACCATTCTATGATTTTATGAAATATGTTTATATTTAGACTTTTTGAAAAGGCAGCAGCTGCAATCATGAACTTCCCTCCTAAATCTACAAAGTCATTTTATAGCCAGGAAGATGACGCAGCGTTTGTGAAACCCGCAGTTACCCGAGAAGGCTACACAGGAAGGCTGCCTTCACCTCCACCAACTCCGTTTAGCTCCACGCACTACTTCATCTTAGTGCTGAAATATTAAATTACTTGTCTTTCCCCAGAAAAATCAGGATAGCAGAGCCTCTCTGGGAAAGGTTACAGGATTTTAGACAGACGAGGAGGAGGATGCCCCTCCCACAGGCCTGTGTAGGGCAGGGATGGGGACGGCACCTACCGCATAGACGGAGAGTGGAGAGTAACCCCTAAACAAACACCAAATACAGCTCCTCACGGAGCCTCTGGCCATTACCAAGTATTTCATGAACATGAAACAGAGTGTAAAGGGGCACAAATCCCCGTTTCTAAGGATTTAAAGCAGCACGGTGACTAAAGGCCGAGGTTATCCATAATTCCGGGATGGCAGCTCGGTACCCTCAGACCTCAGTTTCACATCCGTGCTCCATTTCTTCCCATTTCACATGAATCCCGAACTGCTGATGTGGCTCATTAACCACATGAAGTAACAGAGCTCGTATCATACGTACGTAGTTTGAAAACTAAACCTGCTGAATGATTAAAACTGCCCCAAACGCACTTGGTACCCCCACGACTGGCACCTCTTAGGCAGGTTGTTCGCTACGACGCAGGGCTCCGCGGCAACGCTGCCGAGCAAACGCACGCGGAGCATCATCAAACGGAGCGTTACACAGCCACACGTACGCTGAGGTTCGGCCCAGATAAAGCAGGAGGCTTGACAGCCACTTTTTAGGCGATAAGGTAAAGCTGTTAACCCAGCCAAGGAAAGTAACTCTTCGCCGCACTGAGAGGGATTCAGCCAACTCTAGTATCTGGGGATAAAATAACCCCCCTGGCCCCGGTTATACCCACCTTCCCCTCCCCTTGCAACGCAATACCAGTTCAGCCTTCAGAACAGACAGGCTGTTACAAACAGCAATGACTACCTGCCTCTCAATACCTCCAAAGTAGTTTTCACAGACTGGAAAAACTGGATTTCTGCATCGCTCCGATGCCCATTCAGTTTGAGGGCTTTCCAAAAATCCTGCCAGAGCCACTGAGCCGGCAGAAACACGAAGGTTTTGGAGAGGACAGATTACAGGAACTGTAGTTTCCAGTAACATTAAGCTCAGGCAAGAGTTTGAGAAGGTAACGGGTATAAAAATGGAATGGCAGGAGCCACAGCAGTATTACTACTGCAGGGGGATAATGGCAGAACGAATTAATTAAAGATGAGCATGAAATTACTCCCTGATTAAACGTCGATAGGATATTCATCAACTTCAACAGGCAAACTGGAATTTGCAGAAAAAACTAGAAGTACACTGCCAGCTATCAAACACCTAACGCCGTGCTTCGAAATCAGCCCTTGGGGATGCCTGTTACCCTCCAGTACAGCTCTGACAGCTTAACAAGAAGTCTCCTTCCAGGCAGATCATCCCAGGTTTCTGGCTCACTTGTGGGCTTCCTTCTCACTTTAAGTCTTCTACCAGTTGCTTAGAGCAAAACATAGAATCCGAGAA
>NW_010256393.1:0-353 GCF_000690775.1 Eurypyga helias
CGAACGACGATGATCGAAGTCGTTTGCAACGACCGTCTGGGCAAAAAGGTGCGGGTAAAATGCAAGTATCCCCGGGAACCGGGACGTGCGGGGGTGGGGGTGTGTGTGATCCGGGATGGGGGGTGCTCCCGGTTCCCTCGTTTTCCTTAACGGCCCCGCCAGCACCGAGGATTCCATCCGCGACCTGAAGAAGCTGATCGCGGCGCAGACCGGGACCCGCTGGGACAAGATTGTGCTCAAGAAGTGGTGAGCAAGGCCGGGGGGATAGAAACACACCCTGCCCTGGGGCCGTCCCGTCCCCCTCCCCCCGCACCATCCCGGGGCCGCGGAGACGGTACCGGCCGCCTGCTCGG
>NW_010256393.1:493-862 GCF_000690775.1 Eurypyga helias
TACGCCCTTAACTCCATCCTCTAGATGAGATCCACGATGGCATGAACCTGGAGCTCTACTACCAGTAGCAGCTGCCCTCCCACCCCCGGTTCTTCCCGGTTCCGCCTGGTTCCCCCCGGTGCTCTCTTCTCCGTGGGACCCACACCCACTTCCATCCCCATTGCCCCCCGACCCATCTCGTTATGGCCCATCTGGAACGATGTTGAAGCTCTAAACCTGCCCTGGAGCGTTTAAGTGATTTATAATAAATGTGTCTCTTGAGTCTGTGGTGGTTGTGTGGCTGCAGGGAGGGGGCGTGGGGCACGGGGAGAACCGCCGAAGCGGAGAGGAGCGAAGCGCTGTCCTTTCCTGTGCTGGATTCAGCCAGGA
>NW_010256394.1:0-22407 GCF_000690775.1 Eurypyga helias
GGCGGCGCGGGTGATGGGAGCACGGCCGGCACGGCCGCCCCGGGCTGCCCGCGCTTGTGGAAGTTGCCGGTCTTGGTGTACGCCCCGTGCCAGGCAGTTCCCATGAGGGAATACTGATCGCTTAAAAAAAAAAAAAATAACCCAGAAAGCCTTTGGAAACTAGTTGGACGTAAAATTAGATTTGGTATTAACCTAGCGTTATAAATACACGTGTGAATTTGTGTGAATATGTAGAGAGGGAAATATTCACGCCTGCTGTGGCTTCCTGACTGGATGAGTTTCAGAGCATCTCTGTGACCCGAGCTGAACTCCGAGCTCTCACAGGTATCAGAGCAGTCAGCTGCTCCACAAAGGCCTTGCCCGGGGCCTGTTTTGTCCATTCAGTGACCAGATCCTAACTGGCAGGCAGGGCCTGGGGTGATTTTCTTTTGTTTTCAGCATTTCAGTCAAAGCTGTATTTATAGCAGTAGGGTTTCTTGCTCTCCAGGGTAAGTGGGTGTGATCAGCACTTGCTTCTAAACTTTCACAGCTCTGGACAAATAGCATGATAGAGATTGCTCACGCTCCTCACTCGCACCAAACAAAATCTGCCTCACTTGAATAGTTGAGATATACGCTGGTAAGAGGATGAAAGGGCAAAAGAGGTGACATGCCACAACTGTTCACAGCCACTGACTCCTGAAGTGCTGTAGACTTGAATGTTGCAGGGATAATATATGAGCTGGGTCCAAGCCTAGTTTATAATGGAACTGAGATGAAGTCCCATGATTACTGAAAATTAGGTGGAGATCAGAATATGAATGAGAGAGAAAACTGTTAAACAGCGTTTGGTACAGAGTGGTGCTTTTTATATAATGCAAGTGTTCTGAAAATCTGTTGCAATTATGTAGCTTTGTATATTGTGTTTCATAGAGGTGAAAAGTAAGTTACTTCTGTAGTGCGTATAGGAGATGAGGAAATCTTTTTTTTTTAAGGTATTTGTAATTGCCTCTTACATCATATGTGGGGTTTTTTTCATTGGATATGGTAAAAAAATCTATATTTTCTTTCAAAGTGAAGGTTGCCTGGGTTCAGCTGACCTGAGTTCAACTACAGATTTTTACACATATGCTGTTAACATTGAGTGAATGAACATCCACATGGTTGAAAACATCCTGTCCTGCCATTCACTGCTTTCTTCTGGTTTCCATGATTCCTGCCTTGAGCTGTCTTCATCAGTCCCCATTCACACCTTAAGTCACTGCTGTCTTTGTCTCCATAAACTTACTCTGCTTTTCTCCCTTACCATATGTATTTGTTGCCTGCTGTATCCCTTCACATTTATTATTCAGCAACAGCTTTTCATAGTTGAAGCAGCCATTTAGGTGATACCCAGGTTACACATGAGGTTATATCCTCATGTGTTGTGTGGTGATGGGGACCTTTATGCTGGAGCTGAGTGCTTAACTTCTCTGTCCAGGGATGATTTCTTTGTATAGGAGAGCCTGCCCTTATCTTTGTAGGGGACTAGTGTGTTGTGTTGCAGTTCCTCTCTATGCAGATCAAGGTCTCACCTGGAAGATTTAAATGTGTATCCCTTTTTTGCTCCAATTTTAAGTTCCTTTACATGTCAGATTGCTCCTTCCTACTTTTCATGGTTTTGTTCATGTGTTTTTCTGTTGTGGAACTCAGGGGTGGAGCTATGCAGCACATTTGAGCTTGGCAGCAGAGTACTGCTAACTGCATCTGTAAAGTGTTGCTGTTAACTTTGTCCATTCTTAATTCATGTGTAGATTTGGTTTAAAGCATTCATGGCTAGAAATAATTTGTCAGCCCCTAGATTTTGTTGCCCCTTAAATAATGATGGCTTGAATCACCCTTAACTGCAAAGTGGTGTGTGGGTTTGGGTTTTATTTAATTTAATTTATTTTTTCCCCTAGTCATAAAGGAAAAAAGGGTCTTCTGAATCTCTTGTGGTATGACAAGTCCTAGGGGGGAAAAGGGTAACTTCTTATGCTTGTCTCCAAAATACAATAAAAGTCTGTAATTAATCTTCCTAGCTGAGGCCAGGGCACTGGAAATTACACCCAAGCAGCTAAGTAGAATCTGTGTCGTGCTGAAGCGTGTGGATATGTAATTAAACAATAAATGCCAGTATAGTGGGTGACTTGCACCACAGATGTAGTGAAGAATTAAAGCTGTCCTCTGTAATGTATATAAAATTAAAGGTGTTGGAACTCATGAAAAATTGGCCAGTCTGTTGGAGTTCTCTGCATTTTAGGAAGGAGATGAATCCAGTATTTTCATTCAAAGCAAATAAACAAATAAGCAAAAAAACCCAAGTATGTCAGATTTGTGTGGTAAGAAATAGGTTGTGTAGTGGGTAGCTAAATGTATTGCAGTTAGAGCAGGCTACTTTGGAGGAATATGTGTGTAAAAACCCCTTTCTGCTTCCTATCTAGTCCTGTCCAGATGTGTATTTAACACCTAAATACAGATCTGCTATGAGCTGTTTGTTGTAGTGAAATCTGCCATATCTCCTCCTCTGTCAAAGCTTGAATGTTCTCCTGTTGGCCTCAGTGGGAGTTCTGCCACTGCCTTTTCCATGAGTCAGAGCATGACCCACGGGGCAGAGTTTCCTTGTGAAAAGTTCCCCTGGCAGCAGGTGTTGGTGTGGGCATGGCGGGCATGATTTCCCCTTGCTGCTGTTCTTCCTTCTGTTTGGAAAGCTTTAGCTTGCCTGTTGCATATGTTAGCAACTACTGTGATAAATACCAGCCCAGGTTATGGGCTGGATGTCAGGAAGTTTAAATCAGCCCTTTGAAAATGTGCAGCCGCGTTCCTCCTGCATCCTGAGCATGATGGGACCTGTTCCAGTGGGGAAAGAGGATCTAATTCCAAGGGTGCAATTCCAAGGTCTGTGGAGACCTCCCAATTTGGGACACATTTGTGGTTCTCTTCAAGCCCAATCTTTGAGGGTTTTACACTTTCTCTTGCTTGGTTCCTTCCTTCCCAAGGGCTGTTGCCTCCAAACATCGTCAAGCCTATTCGTAATGTGCCCAGTTGCTGTGTCAGTTATCAGTGTTCGGCTGAAAACGGTGAAGATATGCATACTGACTTTTTAAAATCATGGTTTGATTGAGGGTCTTGGCTGTAATAGGGTGACATTCTCTCTTTGCTTCACTGTGGTGGTGTCCAGTGTTAGGTCTAACTGCATGTTGTGCAAGAAGAATTGCTTTCTCCTCCAAGCTGGGGAATTAAAGCTTTTAAAGGCCTGGCAAAAACTGTACAAAAGCCACTAGTTGCTGTCTGGTACAGTCTGATGGTCAGCCTCTTAAAAGGGAACATCTAAAGTAAACTTCCAGCGTGTTGAGTACAACTGTCCCAGCATGTGTATGATTGAACTCCAGCTTGTCATTGTCAGCCTGGTGAGGGCAGACTAGTGCAGCTCCTTAAGAAGATGTTACGCGTAACAGAACTGCCTAATCTGACCATCAGTCTTACTGAAAATAGTTAAAATGCAGATAGTTGCTGCAACACATAATTTGGTTGCAACACATAATTTGGTTGCTGTTGGAGCCTGTGGAAGCAGAGAAGTGAGGGAACTTTATCAGTCACTCTGCTGCCATCCTTCTAGCTTCTCTGGAGCATTGCTTGTAAATGTACAGCTACGTGCTGTCTGTTTGGAAAGAAACTTTTTTTCCTGGGCTCAGCTGATGAGCTGTGATGTGGGATGGCAGACAGGGCGATGTGGATGCCCCATCCCTGGCTGTCTTCAAGGCCAGGCTGGATGAGGCTTGGAGCAACCTGGTCTAGCAGAGGGTGTCCCTGCCCATGGCAGGGGCATTGGAACTAGATGGTCTTTAAGGTCCCTTTCAACCCAAACCATTCTATGATTCTATGTACCTGTTTGTGTGTGAGAGAAGGCAGGCAGTGTTGTTTGTTATGCTTTTTGTCACTTTTGGCCTGAAGGCTGCTTAACCGTAAATAATTCATAAGCAGTCACCTGGAAGCTGAGTCTTTGTTTCAGTGGTTCATCCTGTTTTGATAATGGACCAATAAATGTGTACTGTCTTGACTGCTCCAGGAAAACACTGGTTTTGTGAATGTGAGTGGATGGGTACTTCTGGAGCTGCAACTTGCAGCAGATCTTGAAAGGTGTTTTCTTCTGAGGTGGGAATGAATCTGTTGACAGTGCTCTAATTGTTGCTGATTAAGTGACTGACTCTGGCAATAGACCTGATGATACCCTTCTGGAAGCTGTTTCCAAGGTCAATTGAATCTGACTACAAGATGTCTCTTTCAAAGCAATGGGAGTTGCAGTTTCAGGACCTCCTTGGTCTTCTGCTTCATAAGGTTGGGTTTTTTTGGCAGTGTCCTGGACAAGGAATATCCTTCAGACTAAATACTGTGGCTAACATTTGGTTTCATACTTCTGCTATCCTCATGTATATTTGTGAGACTGAAAGACCCAACTTGATTTCTGCAGGTTACTCAGCTTACACTCTGTAACACTGCTATTTGCAACATATTGCGTTCTGGACAGCCTAATAAAAGGAGTGGATGTCCAGAAATGCATGAATTGGTATTTTATAGTCAAGAGTTAGTGCTTAACTGTGCAGAATATCTTAATGGTGCTTGAGAGAAGACATGATCCTACTGCTTCTTCATTCTCTGTTCTTAGTGGCAATACTGGTCTTTACCGTCTCTAGATAGTAAGTGTCAGGATTTGGAGAAATTTAGTTTTGATAGCTCTACAAACATATTTTATGCAGTTTATAAGACTTCAGGGTCTTTCCTTCTGATGGGGCTTTTCTGTATCAGCAAACTCATGACACTGTTCCAGCTCAGTAGTGGTCAAGGATGTAATGTGAGCATCTTCATTCATTTTGAGCTCACAGAAATCCTCTTCACTACATTTTTCAGTGTTGCCATTGTTACTTTGCACTTGCTGTGACCTCTCTCCCAGTTAGATCACCTTTGCAAGCGCTTGTGCTAGGGAGACCTTCAGTCTCAGAACATGGGCAGCCCGTAAGAATGGCACAGGCATAAGTAATGCAGGAGGTTGTCCGAGGGCAGTGGCCCCTAGTTGTGATGCTAGATAGAAGTAAAAGCAGCACAACTTATTGTCAATTTTCTCATTTTTAAAAAAAAAAGTGAAATATAGCTAACTTGCAGGAAAGTTGTCTGTATAGGCTATCTTGAGAAAAATGTCAACTACTTTTTTTTCTTTTTCTGGTGAGCATGTGAGGCGGAAAGGAGAAGCAGCTGCTCCACTGTTGTTTGTAATTGAGGATGACTCTACTATAGCGGCTTGGGCAAATCAAAGTTGTAAGTTGCAGATGACTCTGTCATAGGTGGTAAGGATCTCTTAACTCATGATTAACAGTGTCACTGGATGTTTGGGCTGAGCCAGTGATGTTGCCACATCCTTCACCTTGCAAGGTTTTTCTGCCTGGGGATATGCTGTTTCTGTTGAGCAGTGCCTAAGCTTTACTTCATGTGCACAGCCGTACCGTCTAATTTAGATTATGTTATTGCAGCCAATAAACCCTCCTGGCGGGTAGTAGAAATTGTTTTGCCTCTATCTAGAATATGTGCTTGTAAAAAAAAAAAAATCAAATAAAATGAAAGAGGAGCAAGCTTCCAGTTTGTTTTCATTTTGCTTTGAATACTTTGCATGTTGAAATCTTCTAGTTCTGCCCATGTATACCACCTGAGAACTTGAAGCAACTAATGTGCAAGGAAGCACTGAGGGTGGTTGGAAGCAGTGGTATTGCATTTCCTTCTTTTTCCAACCTCAAATGTATGCATTGAATCTTGTAATTTTTTGCTTCATTTTTCAAATCTGCTGTGACATGAGGAAGAAATCAGTCTATCCTCCCTTGCTTGAAACCAGGCTCGGCTTAGAGGTTGTGTTTCTGCTGCTTTCCAACTTACGCTCACATTGGTGGGATTTGTAGATACTTGGAACGCATAGAATTAGGGTCAAGTTTTTAAGGAATTTAAGTGGCTAATAATATTCACTGAAGTGAGTGCTTCCTGGCTGGGTACCTATAGCAGTGTAAACATGAGGTTCATTCTAGGCTAATGTGCTCTGATTTTAGAGACCGCAGTATAGACGTGCATAATAGAAACCTGATTTTGTTAGCATTCTTGTAGAAAGAAAATAACCTAAAAGCTGTGCAAGAATAATTCCGGCTTCTGTGGGAATAGTGTTGTTTAGAGGAATGCCTTCAGCACAGCAAGCTATAGGAGGAGCTTTAAAGGACCAAACATACTTTTAATTCTGGTCTTTGAGAAATCTTTTACTTTTTGATGTCTTTAGGCTGCGTTACTTACATAATACTGTTACATGTCCTAACAAAGTGGAGTTTGGCCATAAGTCCGCTTTGGTATCTACTTCTATATAACCCTTTATCCCATGGATATCTTTGTAGGTGACATGGCTCACCCTGCGTGGCATATGAACAGCGAATTGGTAGATGAGTCTCTACAAATGGTCCTGAAAAACAGAGTGGATTGATGTGATGAATGAAAGGAAAAAAGAATAAACCCCACCCTATTGTTTGAAATGACGTTAATATGCTTCTTAATTGCCATTCAGAAATCAGTGAAAACACAGACATTTTTTGGGTAATCCTCATGATTAACTCTGTGGAGCTGGCTGCGTCTACCTTGAGGATGAAGGTACAAACCTGTGCTGACTGGATTTGAGCCGATAGCTCAAGGGGAACTGCTCATACCAGTAAGCCATGATCTTTGGCAGAACTGGCAAAGTCCATCTGGCCTGTAGGTACCTGTGGTTTGTTTTTGTTTCTTTTTCCCCCTTTAAAATTCACATCTCTTTCTGTAGAAGATAGCTTCCCAGTTATTCACGAATTCTCAGGCACTGCTGCTGTAACTTGAAGACTTTCCATTCCCTCAAGAGTCTGTGGTAGATGCTAGGCAAGGGCCGTAGGAATAATAACAATTTTTTAATCTCTTGTAGCTGTTTCCCAAGGTATAGAGGACAGTTTAATTTCATGCAGTTTTACTGGAATGTGTGATTTTAGTTAAAACTGCAGGCTTATTTTAGTAATCTTCATGTGCTCATTGTTATTTGTGTGTAAAACAAGAAAGTTAAGTGGTATATGCACAACCAGCTGATATGTTGGTCCTGTGGATCACAGGAAATCATGGAATCATAGGATGGTTTGGGTTGGAAGGGACCTTAATGACCATCTAGTTCCAACCCCCCTGCCATGGGCAGGGACACCTTCTGCTAGACCAGGTTGCTCCAAGCCTCATCCAGCCTGGCCTTGAAGACAGCCAGGGATGGGGCATCCACAGCTTCTCTGGGCAACCTGTTCCTTTTCTCACATCAGTCTTCCAGGTATATACCTTGCATTTAAAAATAATTTGTCTTCCACAGACAGGTTGACCACTGTCTGTGAACAAAAACAAGCTCTGACAGAAACAAAATTAGGAGTATATTGTGTGTAAGTGAAGGCCTATCATCCTGATAGTGGTGTGTGGCTGGTGATGTGGATCTGGATACTTGAGCTCTGTGTGTGGCTGCAAATTACCCAGGATCAGCAGCATGTGCCTTTGCTTCCTCAAAGGCAAAAGGTCTCTGGACAGTGAGATGCTTACTTTTGAGGGAAAAGTGGCACAAATCGTGTCCTAACAAGGTAGTCATAGAGAGAATGGGTGCAGAAATATTACACACTTCCTTGTCCGTCTTTGTTTTTAACCTACCCTGATGCTACACAGCCCAGAAGTTGATACATGGGTCTGACACTCATTAGAACGAGCTGATAGATGAACTGTACCTTGACCTGTTTGTATATTTGGGCTCTTATTTGTTCTTTGTACTGTGCTGCTGTAGGCACCTTGCAGTCAACTGCTCGAAAACTTGCTTGCTTCCCCCAGGAGGGTGACCCGTTAGTAACCTGTCACTGCTCTGGCAGTTGCCTTATTGCTAACTGTGAGTTCCAGCCCGTGCCAAACACCGAGCAGGTTGTTAACTCGCTGTTGCAGCTGTGCAAGCAAACCTGGATTCGAAGTGCAAATAAGTCCATGCTTCAGCTGTTCGCAAGTGCGAAGGGACCAAGGCATAACTCTGTGTAGGAACCTCAGCTAAAACTAAGTGCCATGTCTGTAGAATAAAAGGTGCATCGGTGGGAAATTTCCTATTTATAGGCCACCTTTTTTTTCTGTAAACATTTAAAGGCTTTTGCCAGGTAGCAAAAAAACAAGACCGCTTGTCCCGTCCGTCTCGGCCCTTATGCCCCTCCCTCCCCCAAAAATGTAGTTGTCTGTTTGTCCAGGGATCTGAGTCATCTGTGTTTGTTCAATGATCTGAATATTGAACTTAATTGTGAAAACCCTGTGAAAGCGCTGCAACATGCTCTTGTTCATGACCTTGTAGTGATTTCTGCCCCCCTCCTCTGCCTTTGGTAAGTCACAGCTCAGGTTACCCAACTCAGTTTTAACTGGAAAATTTTCCCAAGGTTTAATTCTTTACTAAAATTAAAGGATGTGTTCTGATGAATGTTGTCATGTCTTGGAAGTAATTTCCTTGGAGCTGGAAACCTTTTTTTCTCTGCTACTACTGTGCTGTAGTGCAGCTAGTCAGCATTTTGTAAGGGTACCAGTGTGGTCTGAAGTTGTTTATCCCATCTGTTTGAATAAAAAGAAACATGTGTGATTTTTAATGTGGAAGATACTTTAAATCTTTCCTCTCATTTAATAATGAAAAAACACACACCTTTCTCTCAAATTTGAGCAAAGCAAATTTTGTTGTTACAAAATGAAGGTGTTAAGAGTGTTTGAATGAAAGAAGTGACTATAGAATGAAAACGGGTGTGTAGATAGTTACAGCAATTGGTCTTGTTCCCTCAAAGACAGAAATTCATGTTCATTTATTAATTGAAACTGCAGATTTATTTTCCAGTTTAGGTATGGCCTCAAAGACATTATGAGTAGTACTGTCACCGTAAGGGCTTAAAATATATACTTAATGAATAAAAGATGATTTGATGTTTTCATTTTTATAAGTAATTTATGCAAAAGAGTTCCAAAGACAGTTTAAACTATGCTTGAAAATGACCACTACTAGTAGTTTCAGTTCATTGTTGGATATTGTAATTCAGTTGTCTGAGAAGGCTCTAGTAGCTTTAAAAACTTTACGCTATAAATTAATTTGGAATTTTAATATATTATGGTATGATCTGCATATTGCTTACATATAAAAATATAATTTATTACCTTTGTTTAATCAGGGTGAAAATATATTTAAAATAGAGTATGACAGCAAGCAGTTTTGTAAACTCTTCAGTGTCGTGTTGATGGCTGTATAACATCCTGTGACAGTTCAGAGTGAAACCCATAGTGACTTGTGCAGCCAGCTGCAATAAATAAACATGTTTTACTGCCTACTGTTATATTATGTTTACAGCACAGCAGACTGTCTGTCATCAGAGAAGGTTGGATGCAAACTTTTGGGTGAATGATGTAACTGCTAATGTGGTGAGAATTATCTTGGTAATTTTATTTCTCATAAACTTGTGTCCGTTCATCTGATTGCTTGATCAAGATTCCTAACAGTATTTTACTTCTAAATTAATTACAAAAGAATGGCTGAAGATAGGGACTGCCAGTTTTTTAAGGCCGCCTTGTTTCCGTCCTCCAAATGAACCAACAAAAACTGTAATGAGGACCTTGCCCCTGCCCATGACTCCTTGAAAATCGCAGGGCAGTGAATTGCAGTGATGTAACTGCTGCTCTTGGCTGGTAGGTTTGGATGCATACCAAGGTTTTTGGGGAGGTTGTTACTGTTCCTGCCTACTGAGCCCATGAGCTGAGTTGTACTGCTGATGTTAGTGCAATTCCTGTGCTGCTGGCTGCAGATCTGCCTCTGCCGTAGGTGGTGTGAAGTGGTGGGTGCCTGGAGCCTCCTTCATGTCAGCTGGCACTTGAGGGTGCTTAGTGCTTTTACAGGGCAGCACATACCCGTTTTGAGTCATCAGCAGGAGGGTGTAGGGGTTGAGCTCTGTGTGTGTTCTTGTTGTGATTCCCCTGTGACTATGTAGCAGGTGAGCCAGTGGATGGTGTGTGAGTTAGGGCTTGATAGTCTTGTCACTGAACTAAACATCAGTTAGTTGCAAACGCATCTTTCATCCCACAGGGTGTTCCTGCCCCAAGGCTTACTTTTTCGGATCAGAAGGGGTACAGCTTTTTTCCCCCCGGCACTTCCCTTTTCTAGCAAAGAGCTACCAAGCATGTGCTGGGTTATCTGCCATAAAATATACCTTTTGTAATCAACTATTGCTGAATTGTTTTTTCGAGTTATTGCTGTTTTCACTTCTATGGGCCCCTCTCTTCCAGAAGGGCTGCTTGAGTATTTGCCTGTTCTCTAAGCCATGTCTTTATGCTGCCCCAGTTTGGCGGTGTTACTGGCTTTCATGGGTGTGAATCCATCCTGCCACAGCACTCTGGCTTTTAGGTTATTCAGAGTACTAATTCACTTTGGACTTCTCTTTAAAAATAAGGTGCCAAAGGCACCTCCCAAGGAATTTGGTTGGCAGGAAGGTGTTGCACAGGTGATCTGTGTAACTCCTGTGTAGCAGCAAGGTACGGCATTGTGCATGTACATTGTTAGAGTAAGGCGGAGGAAGTTCTTGTGTTGATACCATGTGTTGTGCATTGTAAGCGTAGCAGAAGCCAGTAACACCTGAAGGAGTTAATGGCTGTGAGATCATTTGGGGCACAGGGTAGGTGAGCTGTAGCCTGCCTCTCACAGGGGTTACAGGGGGAATTTTCTTGCATGTAATTTATGTCCAGCAAAAGACAGTAGTAATTGGCAGTTAGCTATTTACATTGAAGGAGGACAGCCAAGGGGACCAAAATGGCTAAATCTTTTTTGAATGAAGTGAGAGAGCTTTCACAGAGAGCTTGTTCTCATGAACTGAGATAGTATTCATGTAGTTACATTATTGGTGAAGATTGTGTTTCTTAAGTGAAGTGAAACAGTCCTTTTCTTCCATTTGGTGTTCATGGTAAGTGAAAGTGGTCATTAAGAAGACATGTGGCCATGTCCTGGCCACTGCTTGGAGATGTATCTGCCTAGACTCTCCCCTCACTGATTATATGTGGGCAAAAATACATGTCTAGGGAGAGAAAACTCAACTTAGGCAGACAGCAGAAATAAAAGTTCTCCTCCTTCCTGATTTGCCTTTGTAAGCAGGCCTTTTGTCTTGCAAACAATCATTCTGTTAGTGGCAGGGCTCTGCTTATTTCTTTTGATCTCTAGGGAGTCCTTTCTGTCCCCTCTGTCTTTTGCCTGTTTGCTCCATGAGCTCCCTGTTGTCTCCAAGTAACCTGCAGGCTCCGATTTCCTTGTGATGATTCTTTTGCCTGCCAAATGATACCTCTGCTGAAGAAGCAATCCTTGCCTTCTTTCAAGGAATCCACCTCCTTTCCTTGCAGTACAGGAATATGTTGCTGCATACTAAGGGCTGAAAGAAACTACAGGTTCTAATGGAGAGCAGTCCACCAGTCTCATATGGAAGGAAGATTATTTAGCAAGTGAACATTTTTCTCATAGTTTTTGTAGCAGGACCATCTGGCTCTTATTAAAAGTTGCTGAGGAGTGTGGTTTTGATGGACTTTTCACTCTTGAACACCACAGCTATAAAGTATAACTATACTTTATATGCTATTATTTATATAATATATAATCAGAGAGGAAGTGCGAGCTAATGCTTTCTTTGTCTGGACCAGCAGGCCTTGAAGGGAGATGTGGAGGATTAAAAATGCTTTCTGTTGCTTTTTGACCGTAAGAAGGTAGGCTGTCTGCTTGTACTCTTCTTTACCTCTGTATGTGTTAGAAACATGTCTTTTTATTCCTTGTGTCAGGTATTTGGCTGATGATTTCTTCCAAGCAGTTAGTTACTGTCAGGGAGTTTCATCTAGGAGGAGGTTCTAGTCATCTTCTATTCCTTTCTTATGCAGCTTCCTGTGTTGCCAATTAAACACAGCAGAAAATGCTCTTTATTCCTGCTATTCCACCAGCAAAAGCAGATCCCACAGACCTTAAAGGACATGCGTGTACACAGTAGACTTGTAGCATGCACTAGCTATGCTTGAGGCTCACTGAGTACCCAGAACTCTTCCTGGCACCACTTGAACCAAGGCAGTGCCCGTACTTTGTGCATCAGTTTTGAAAAGCAGGAAGAAGCCATGGGATAGCCACTGGGACTTCTTGTGAAATTTTAAAGGCTGAAGTTGCCTGCTCTGGGCATGCTGCAGGCAAACAAGCCCCTAAGGACACACAGTGACTTTTCTTACGAGTTAGGTTTGAACCAGTTAACTTCTTCATAACAACTTTAGGGAAATAGGAGGGCATGTGGGAAGCTAACTATTGGTGGCAACAGGGATGATTAGCACTTCTTACTGCTTTAAGAAGCTGTCAGTATAATGCTGAGTTTTTCTGGCATACACCTATATAGTGCATGGAAACTAGTATTCAGGAGAACCAGCATGCTTAGGTCTCCCTCCCTCAGCTAGATAGACAGTGGATCTTCTGAAGACCTGAGTCTGCCAGGTTCAGCCCCTGAGCTGTGGTTCAGGCTTAGCTGCTCATGTGAGGTTGATAGTCCTAAATTCTCCTTTGGGTATAATAAACCAGCTGAATTCCCTGAAACGGTTTGAGAACTTATTGTTGGCATTAGTAACCTTAACTTTGCTCTGTTTTGTAGAAGAGCTTAGTGGTTCTGTCCCCTCCTTGGAGGAGTTCATAGCTTCATCTCACCTTCTGTTTGGGGAGCAGTGCTTTGTCCGTCGTGTATGTGCAGGAGACGTGGTGCTTTTGGGGCCGGAGAGCATGCACAAAGGTGGGGATGAGTGCTGCTGCTACGTGAGCCCTCCTCCAGGAACAAGGGTGTGCTGACTTACCGGGCGCAGTGCGGACTGCATGGATGAGTGCCTTGTCCTCTAGCAGTACTTCTGCTACAGCAGCAGAAGAGCTGGTCCTGTCACAGTGTGGCAGGTATGTTTTGACCATGTTGGTCAGTTTGGCTTCTCACAAAAATCAAAGCCCAGAGCTTCTACTGGTAGGTCTCAGGTGTGCTGAAGTGCCTGATAGTGTCAGGAGGTAGAAATCCAGGTCTACTGAGGTGGGTTCAGTCTCAGGAGTTTCCTTGCTGTAGAAGCAGTTCTGGTGAAAGTGTAGTGGCTTTATGCCTCTCGAGTGCCTGGCAGGTTAGGTACCCAAATGCTTTGATGATCAGGGGCTTATAATTGATGTGCAGTGAGTTTTATTGTCATTTTGCAGCTCAGAAAACTGAGGCATAGTGTTTATGGTGTGACTTTATCTGAACAAGTGGGAGAATCATATTCTAAATTTAATTCCAAGATAAATTTCCTTTCCTATGTGTATCAATACTGTTGTGTCCTATGTGTAGCTTCAGATTATTCTTCACTGGTTGCGTACCTGAAGATGGCTTCATGGTTTCATACGGACTGCTGGATATCACCTGTGAGCCCTAAAAGAGTCACTGGTTTTAGCAACATAAACCCTCCCTGTTGTTTCTGTGGTACATTGTGCAGTGGTAGGACTTGAGCCAGCATTGGCATCACTCTGCTGGTTGGAAGAGAAGGTATCCCAGGCATTAACTATCCATACTGGAAGAGATGATAATTGTCACTGGGTTCCTAAATATGTGGGCGACAGCCCAACTCTTAAACATATATAAGTACAGTTTTGGGGATGGCGTGCTGTTTGGATAAATGAATACATGAAAGATGTTACTGGTGATTAATCTTCTACTGAAATTATGAATGATCTTTCAGTTGTTTTGAACACACGATAAATAACTTCATCTTTTCTTTCTAGTTGATGTCCATCAGCATATTAGGTGTTTCTGCTTGGATGAGAGACTACCTGAATAATGTTCTCACTTTAACTGCAGAAACAAGGTAAAGCTTTCCATAAACCTATTAATATGTGTGTATGATCGATTGAGGTATATGTTGTTCATGCAGTATGGCAGGTTTCCTAATCAGGATTTCTAAAATTCAGAAGCCTTCAGTTGAGCTAATTATTGTTTTGTTGAAAGGTGTATTTTTGCAGGCGCTTCTGGCAACAGTTGAAATTAGAGAAGAAGGGGGACAGATAGGAATTCAATCTTGTTTTATTGCTGTGCTTTTCTCTTCTGACAGGGATCAATTTTTGGCCATTTGCCAATATGTAACCATATTATATTACTGTTTAGTTTTGAATACTTTATTCAGTCCAGAGATTTAGGAATGCTGTTAGTTTTATTGCAGCAGTCCTTATGAGCTCTAGTGATGGAACAAGGCCTCATTGTGCTACATACTGTGCAAGTGCAGGACAGGAAGATCGCCTTTGCTCCAAAGAGATTTTTGATGAAGCATTACTTTCTGGTACCTGAATACAGCATTTGACTTTAAAACCACATAGAAGAGATTTCTGTGAAATGAGTAAGGTGCTGGAAATAACACATCTGCTAATGCAGCGTTTTCATTTTAATGGCTATATTATGTTTTTCTTCTGTATCATTTTTGTGTGATTATGCTTTTTTTTTGATGATGATTCTGATTGGTTTTAGGGTGGAGGAGGCTGTCATTTTGACTTACTTTCCTGTGGTCCACCCAGTCATGATTGCAGTCTGCTGTTTCCTCATCATAGTTGGAATGCTGGGCTACTGTGGGACAGTGAAAAGAAATCTGTTGCTTCTTGTGTGGGTATGTTTAATAACGTCTAAAATCAGACAACTTCTGCTTTTCTTCAACAGTTTAAGAAAAGTTTTAATCCACAGGCACTAGATAAATACTGATTATTTTTTATTACCATGTTGAGTTGTGATATTGGTGAGGAATTGTAATTGCAAAGCACACAGTAGGAAAGAATTTATTGCCTAGACTGCATTATGCTGTGACTGAAAGACAAGCAGTGTCTCATTTGCAAAAATCCACTTCATTTAGTTGAGGAGTTGCTGAAGGGAAAAATAACTCTTAACTCTTAAGTACTAATAATTATAGGAATGTGAGTCTCTGAAATAAACCCGTATGATACCCCTTTGACTCTTGGCTGTGGAATAGCTAAATAACCTAGCCTTTGCTTTATCCATACAGTTAATTATCTGTGTAAAGTAACAGCATTTATACCTGATGAAACTTAATTCTGAGTGCATTCAGAAGCTTTGCCTTCTCTTACATGGGTGTGGAACTTTGAAATGGCATTTAAATTCCAAGTACCATTTTTTTTTCTTTGTTTGGATGCGACATAATTGAGCCAACAGCAGCTAAAAAGCAATAGTCTGTCCTGCACAAGACTCTCTAAAGTTTAACTGTGATGAGGCTTTGACTGTCAAAAGAGCCAAATGCCTTGAGCATGAGGACAACAACCAACCAACCACAGACAAAAACCACTCACAGAACAAGCCAAAAAGCCCATCAAACTTGCACAAATTTTAAAGGTTTAGAGTTTAAAAATATTTACACCATTGGCAACACTGAGATTGAGGAGCGCCCCAGATCTGCATGCTTCTTAGATGTCTAGCTGGTAGCCCTTTGCAGAGCTGGGTTTTGTCCTCTAACATGAGGATTCCAAGCAGTTTGTAAGCTTGAGAGAACAGAGGCAGTGGATGTAACAGAGGTGTATCAGACATGAACACACCTCTGCTTTCAAGTCTGTTGAGAATATCCAGGAGTCTGATACATGTAGAGTTGGCTTCTCCTGGCTTAGCACTGCAGTGGGTGTTGGGTTCTCCCAAAGTGTGTACGGATGCGTTTTTCTTGTGGATCTGTGCAGGCTTAATGACGTGATACCTGCACCTCACGAATTTTGCACAAAATGACAGGAGTGAGAAGTTGGCTGAGACTTTTGCAGCCTTTGCTTTTATCCAATAGGAGATACTCTGACTGCAGCTAAACCAGTCGGGAAACTGTACAGGGTTTTGTATTAAAACGTCTGTCTTTGTTTGAGAGGGTTGGAGGAAGCTTTATTTAGAATTTCCAGCCAAAGGTCTGTAGCGGAAGTGTTTCTCCATTGCAAGAGGACAAATGCTGTTTCACCTTTTGGATGTTTGCTAAGCCTATATACAATATTAAGATTGTTGTTTCAAAGTTTATATAGGTAGGAAAAACTCTCATTTAAATCTGAATACTTTAGAGTAATACAATATTCATGCTTTTTTTTTTTTTTATTTCTAGTCCTTAACTTTGCAGTGTTAAAGTCAATGGGAACAAGTTTTAAGACTGATGAGCACTTAACATAAAAATAATTGATTGATTTCATACCATATCCTAGTAATCTTTCTTACATCATCTTACATTGTTATCATTTTTGGTATAAGCCTTGAAAAAAATCATAACTACTTAAAAAGAAAACAAACTTAAAACTGGTTTTGGCCTTTAGTTTATATAAACTCCCAGTGCAAAGAAGAAATAATTTAAAGCTTTTAATGTCATCTGGAAATAAATTATTTAGAGTGTGTTTAGGCAGTCAAATTATAGTAAATCAAAACAAGATATTTCTATCATTTTAAGTTGCAATATTTCATTTTCAGGAGCATGAGGATTTGCTCTTTCTAAGCAAACTGATAAGCAAAACGTAATGATATCTTCCTAAGTCATTGTCTTTGATTAACTGTTAAATTAATGCAGTCATTCCAGTTATACCACAGAAGTATGCAGACGTAAGTCAATGCTTCATTCATCAGACTAATCAGAAAAGTGATGGATCCACAAAATGAGCTTTTGTACAACCATATGAACTAAAAGAAAAGAACCTTGATGTAAAACATTAACAACCTCTTCAATCATGCTTTTAATCTTCTTTTTGAAGTACATGAACAGCCATAATGATGGCATGCAGAGATATTTGGATACAAATCTTGACGTTCCTGACAGCATACTAATTGCTAGTGCTAATGTTAATTGAATTGGATTTTTGGAAAAATCTAATAAAGCATAAGGACCATAAAATATATATATTACAGTGTTAGATCTTTTTAATACAAATTAATACATAGTTATTTTAATTTGGTTTTGAAATCTTATCTTACAATTAAAGGTTTGAAACCTTCCCAGCTGTACATGGGGCATACATATAAATTGGACCAATGTTTACTCAGCTTAGTAGTAAAAAAAGTATAACACCTCAGTCTTCTGAAGTGCATGCTCTGAATTATTTGTAGAACCAGCATTTTAAAGCTATGTTCTTTTAATTTTAATTGTTCAGGAATACATAGTCCTGATGGCTAGTTGGTATAAAGGGTCCGTATGTACATTAAGTGTCTATCATGTAATTTTGTTGTGTGTCACAAATGACCAATGTCCTCATGCAGAAGTGACTGTAATGCCAACTTAAAGCTCTGGACTCCTTCAAGTCACCAACTTGGATGTATAAAATGTTCAGGGATGAGAAATTAGAGTCCAGGTTTTAGTTAGCATAACTAAAAAAAAAAAAAAGCAACAAAAAACCCCCAAAAAACACCACACACATACATTATTTAACAATAGTAACTTTAAGGGTGTTTGAATTTTTTTGAAGTTCTTGTTTTTATTATGATGACAAGACTAAACTCTGTTGCTTGACAAGAAGAGCTTCATGAAAATTCCACTGGAAAATACTTTCCTGGCTGGAGTTTTCATTGCAAATTCTGGCATTTCTAACTATGAATTTTCTGCAATTACAGCATTCAAACAGCACAGGACTCAAATTTGTCTGCATATGTTTTCATAAAGGGGAAAACTGTTAGAAATATTTGATGGTCAATAGGGCAAATCCTTTTACTGATTTTTATCATTAAGTTGGCAGAGAAATAAATATTCCTCAGAGCTAAATGTTACACCCTGTTGGTGTGTGGTCAAACAGCTTGTTGATTCAGTTATGGCAGAATCTGTTTATAAATTGGAATTTGGCAGACTAAATTGTCCATTAATTGAGTTGAAACACTATCAGAAAAACCATTATTAAACTAAACTGTTCTTTTCTTTAAAAGCAGGAAAATACTTCATAAAGAGAAAAAATGAAATGATACTGTGTTTTGGTTGAAAAGGCAAACTGGAGACGTGGTGAACCAAATGTGAATGTGGCTGTTTCATGTCAGTAGTTCACAGCCAGCTAAATACAGGTTTCTGTATTTATCTATCACCCCTTGGGGCAGATTATATCACCCCTTGGGGCAGATTCATGAAGCCCATCTGAAAACTGGCAGGGAACCACTGACTATATCACCCCTTGGGGCAGATTCATCTATACCTGTACACCCATTGCAGTCCATGTGGGTGCAGAGGTGATAGGGGTGATTAAATTTGGATGTCTGCTAGGTTGCAAGATATCAGTAATTGCTAATGCCTTCCTAGAAGGCACTCTTACTGTGTGGGAAATGTTAGCAGCTCTACAGTACCACAGCACCAGCTTTTCTGCAGTACTTGTGTCAACAGTTGGCATGAATTAGTATGAGAATTTAGTGATAATTAATTTTTTTCTTCTCTGCCAGCATGTATTTCTGCAATAATACATAATATAGGTTATTTGTTCCGTAAGAATAAAGGGTATTTGTTCTGATCCATGTGGACTCTTACCACAGTCACAGCTGCTCCAATACCTTGTACTACTAACATTTGGCACTGGAATTGTTATTTACCAGCCAGAAGTATTTCTTCATTATTTAACTACCAAGCATTGAAAGGGGAGAAGTAACTGACAAACATACTTGGTGTCAAGCCATGCAGTGTAGAATTAGAAAGGACAGAGACTGAGTTCATTTTTGTAATTTTTTCCTTTTATCAGCTCCCTTTACGAATGTGGTGTGATTCACGAGACAGGTTGGCCTGCCTTCTTGAAGCTGGTGTAAGTGGGTTTATAATACTGTAGTACAGGTTCAATGAGGAGCCAGGACTGTGCTCAAATTCAGATAGTCAGTGGATAAGGAAGGAGCTGGACATTTAGCTTGCATTTTGAAGTGCCGCTTGTTTAACGTTCCACTTGAAAATACACTTTAAGATCACCAATTTTGTGATACCTCAGTAGTTTCAGATATGAGCAACTTTCATACAGAACTATTTTTCTTTCTGTATTTCTAACTTTCAATTCAAAGGTGAACTGCTTGAGGAGATACCTGTACTAATCGTTATTAGACATCTCTTTGCCTTGGAATGGGATAGAGGGTAAGCTGCTTTCCTGTTCAGGTCAGGGTTTTTAAGGTTCATTAGATTTTGAGGTCAGCGTTGGTGATGACACAGCATCATCACAGAGCAAAGCTGGGCGGCAGGAGCGGCTGCACTCTGCAGGGCTCCCAGCACGGTGGGGTGGACGACGTTGGTCCTGGGGTCCAGTGTCAGCCTGATTAAGCATGAGGTGAATTCTGTTGACCTGGTCTCCAACATAAAAATACAGCAGTGTGTATATGCTTAAAACACTTCTTTTCAAAGGCAGGTGCTTTGAATCTGTGCCTGATTTTCTAGGAGAGGGAGCTTATGGATGAGAGATACAAGTCGCCTTGTGTTATGAGTTATTGGGAGGCACGTAGAGACCAAGGGTGCTGACTGCTGATCATACTGCAAGCAAGAGCAGCTGCGTGTTTGAGCAGCATGGAGGGAAGGTTGTTGGGGTGGAGGAGCATGACAAGAATTGAGCTGGTGGGAGTGTCCAGGTCATCTTGCAAATGCTTGACTTCAATCCAAATGTTTGTTGTGCTAATGGTGGTGATCTGCTTCTTTCACCCCGGTACTTAGCAGCTGCCTTGAACTCACAGTCATGCTGTAGCAGAGCACTGGCAGCACAGTAATATTTGGCGTGGTTATCCAGCAACTCAAAGTATAGATAAGTATCCAGTCCTTTGAGGGCTATTCAGGGAGATGCCTTTGTCTTAAAGACAGCAAAGTTGGACAGTGTGACTATGATGCTGTCATTCTTTTTTCTAATGTACTTCTGCAATAGTGAAGAGCCACTTGCTCTTCCTTTTGGAACCAGGTGCAGTGCTAAGTTAAAAGGTAAATATCTGTTGACAGGAGTAATTTTATGGTTCCAGTATGTTTCCAGCATGAAGCATGCTGCCTGGACTTCTGTGACACATTTTTTGCTGTGTGCTATGCTTCTAGGCTCACCTGATGGGAGTGACTACTTTGCCTGTTCTTGGGGATAGATGTCCTGAGTATTGGTTTTACTAGGTGGCTTCATGATCCAAAACTTCTGGGGCAAGGCTTATTCCTTTTTATCTTCCCTTGTTCCTGTTTTCTTCTCATTCCTGAAATATTGATTGCTTCTTCCCTCCAAGTTCTTGAAAGTTATTGATACCCAGGGCAGTAGAAGAGACTGAAATGGCACCAAAGCTGAAAAGGGCTCTGGAATGATATTCCCTGGTGAACAGAGGAGGGAAGATAGAAATGCTGTTGAAGTGTAATGATGGAAGTAGGTCCCAGGAAGCTACTTCAAAAGGCAGAGTGATATGACAGTAGATTGCTTCTTCCCTCCAAGTTCTTGAAAGTTATTGATACCCAGGGCAGTAGAAGAGACTGAAATGGCACCAAAGCTGAAAAGGGCTCTGGAATGATATTCCCTGGTGAACAGAGGAGGGAAGATAGAAATGCTGTTGAAGTGTAATGATGGAAGTAGGTCCCAGGAAGCTACTTCAAAAGGCAGAGTGATATGACAGTAGGTTCAAGGGACTGGGGTTGTTGCGGCTGGAGAGCTGGGAGTGATACGAGGATGGGAGTGAGGGATATTGCATCTTGACTGAGGAAAGAAGATGAGGAGCTACTGAGATGATACATGGTTTTGCTGCCATAGTGCTTTTTTTTCCCCTCTTTCCTACCTAGTTTCTCTTTTTCTCAGTTATTTACGAAGCTTTTTTTTTTTTTCTCTACTGAAAAGAATAGGGACTGGGAGAGTCCCTGGGAGCAAGGAAGGAGTAAATAAGTAAACAGATCCACAAAGCCCAGCCAAACCTCTGTCTTGTCTGAAACGCAGCCCAGCCTCACTGGTGGGGCATGCCTTGACACTGTGGTTAACTGCATTCTTGTTGCCACAAACTGAGAATGAAGTGGATGTCTTGTCAGGTAAATTAGTCTCTTTTTCTTGCCTAATCTTGCCCTTTTGACTAATTCACCATAGAGACACTTTGCTATGTGAACTGGAGCTGTGGTATAAGTTTTATATCTAAGAACACTTTTTCACTCAAAATGGTGAATGTTTGAAGTGTTTGGGGCCACCAAAATGGTCTATTTTACAAGAAAAAAGGTTTTTCTTGACAAAAGAAGTGGCTTTATGGTGTTTAATTTCCTTGGTAGATAATAAAGAGGGGATAGAAATATGAAAGGAGCTGTGTTTTGAAAACCTGTGCGGAACAGGAAGTTATAGTTTTTCATATAAATACTATGAAATAAGGGGAGAAGAGGGAAGGGAATATTTTGAGCCATAAGGAAATTATGGTCTAATGTCTATGTCTGTCATGTTCAGTACTTTACCATGACTTTGCAATGACCCTTATTCCTTGGAGTTCATTGACTTCAGGTAATTGAGTCTTGAGCAAATAAATCCTAATTATTGTCTGAAGTGTGCATTTGCTCATTTCCAACATAATACCTGTTTCCTTAGGTAATGAAAGTTTAACCTTTTAAAGTAGAAATTTAGAACAGGTCATTAATATCTTGCAGAAGAATTGAGGCTCTGAACAAAGTTCTAACTATTCATGAATAGTTTTGTTTAGTTTTCTAAAAAACACAGAAGGGTTAATCAAAAGAATTTAGACACATACCTTACAAAATTAAGATGTTAATTGCCATCATTTTTTTTTTTTTTAATTCCGTATATTAGTTATAAAGGTTTTGGAAAAAGTTGTAACTGTTTATATAAGACTTGGACTTTGCAAAGGTCACAGGCTTTAAGACATTTTGGTAAAATTTTGTGATGTGGGAAACAGAGTCTAAAATAAGAGGTATTTGATCATTTTGCTGTGGAATGTATTTATTTTGAAGAACTGGATGGCATTCAGTAGCTAATGTTGTAAGTTGGTGGTTTCAGCCCATTTCCTTGTTGATTTGTGACTGCGTGTCTCACAAATTTCTATGTTGTCAGGCAAGTAAACCAAATTTTAAATCGAAATGACAAATGAACTGTTAATCCCTTCAGGGCAGGGCTGAGGGAGCTGGGGAGGGAGGAAGGGGGGGCAGGGGAAAGTTTGTGCTGCCGGAGTGGATAAACAGAGGATTTCAGTTTTCCAAGAAGCTTGGCTCACTGCATTTAATGAGTATTTGCTCCATTTTAAAAAAAGTATAGCTGGATTAATCATTAAAATAGCCTTGTTAGTTTGTAAACTGTAGCAAAAATAAAGGCAGCCATAGCTTGTAACTTATTGAGGAAGGAATTCTTACTAGGTTTTGCACAGAAAGAGAGTTGTTCCCGTGTGCGAT
>NW_010256394.1:22429-23271 GCF_000690775.1 Eurypyga helias
ATTTCTCAGGGTGCAGACAGATGTCTGGATGGCTTGTGTCTCTGAAGGAGGAGGCTGATGTTCTCAGGCTGTTAGCCATTGGGAAACGGCTATAACCCTCTAAAATCTTATGGCATTTGTTTTACATCCCATATACTCCAGTCCTTCAGAGAGTCCCGTAAGGATTCATTTTGCAGCTGCCTTACCCTTGGAATCTCCTTCAACCTCTGCCCTTCACTCCCAGAACTTTCCTTGCCTTTTTCGCCGTATGGACCGTGCTGCCCAAGGAAGGGGGTGGGAGCACCAGACAGCAAGTCTGAGGAGGCTGGGCTGGCTGATCAGCTCATCTTCGTTTGCTCTGGCATAAGGGTTGTGGTTTTTCTTGATTCTTGGAGGGGGGATTGTTTTATATCTTCTGGGAGAAAAGAAAAACGCTTAGGAGGAATGTGGTAAAGCTTGGAAAAAGATGTTTGTTAAATGACATACAGAGCATATGAACAATGATTCATTAATAAGTATGATGAATCTTCAGAGAAAGGCACACTTGCTCTAAGTCTGGTGGACCAGATTCACCAGAAGCTGAACCACCACCCATGCTCTCACTTTTCTTCACCATGTTGCAAATTCTGACTCCAGTTGTTAGCCACTGCCTCCGTCCAGAGGGACCTTGACAGGCTGGAGAGATGGGCCTGTGCCAACCTCATGGAGTTCAACAAGGCCAAGAGCAAGGTCCTGCACCTGGGTTGGGGCAATCCCAAATACAAGTACAGGCTGCATGGAGAGTGGATAGAGAGCAGCCCTGAGGAGGACTTGGGGGTACTGATAGACAAAAAGCCATCCCAGAAAGCCAACTGTGTCCTGGG
>NW_010256395.1:0-38854 GCF_000690775.1 Eurypyga helias
GGAAGAAAAAAAAAGGGCTAACACCAATGTTTTTCTGCTGGGAAGTATTAGATGAAATTAGGAAGATATTGTTTTGCCTGCCCCACCTATAATAAAATAGTAGTTAAACTGGCTGTGTTCTTGAGTAACTTCATGTTCCAACTTCTCTCTCCTCAGTGCTTATCATGCTATAGTAAATCAGTATTAACTCAGGTCTTAATTATTTTTTGCTCTTCATTATAGGAAGCGTTTACAATTTGCACATTAGACACAGCAGCTAGTTCAGTGCAAGTAGCGCTTGCAGGGCTTGAAGTAAATGTGTTTGCCCAGTTATGAGCAGCAAGCTTGAATCTTGTGTTTTCAAACTCTTTGAAGGTGTAAAGGCTTAGGAATAGGTGTTTTACTGACCATTGTTCTTGAATTCAAAACTGAGGAAGGATGTATCTACCCATTTTGGAAGTACTTATTTTTCTTTTGATATTTGCGAGGACTGCCTGCTTGGAGAATTTAATAGGAAAGTGTTTTTGTTTGGCTTTCATTTTGATTTAAGATTGCAAGAAAATAGATTGGAAAATGTTACTTCTCTTGATCACTGGCAGATGTTCTGTGGGCTTGTGGTGGAGCTGCTGGTGTAAAGGTGTCAGAAATTCCATCTTTTGCCCTCCAAAGAGCTAGGATTTGGTGTAGTCGGCTCTGACAGTTATCTTGCCTCTTGCTCTGTGTCTGGGATGCACTTTCCGGGTATTTCTGCTGTCGTCCCCAGATGATACTACTCATTGCCGCTCTTGTTTGTGCAACATGTCAGCGTGCTCTTAACATGGGTTCCAGTGGAAGGTCTGAGGAAGATATTTTCTTCTGTTTGAAAAAGAGTAAAGCAAGAGAATACCTAATGCTCTCACAGGATGCAAATTAAAAGGTAAATGAAATGTAGATATAATGCTCCTGTCACTGAACCATTGCTATATGATCACCTGTAAGTGATACCCTTTTTATACTATTATTATTTACAAAATAAAATTGTGGCTGGTTTTGGGAGTGCTTTTTTTTCTATTGTTGTGTGGACAGCAGAAAAATATCAATGGGGGAAAGCTTTAAATGTGAAACAGCAGAGGTTTTTTTGCCAGTGCAGTCCTGATTTGGAGACCAGATGATAAGGGACTTTCCAAGGTTGGGGAAGGTACGCTGCATGCATAAATGCAGTGGTGTCTGTGTAAGATGATGGGTTGGTTTTTTTATTCTTCCACTCCCATTCCCCTGACACTTAACTACAGTCAGCACTTCTATAGACAGCTTCCTTGGGCTAGTTGCATTTTGTGGCAGCTGCTGTTTGTTTGAAATGGAAGAATGCCAACAAGCACCTCATTTTGGGTAATGGAATGAAGAGTACATAAACAGAATTTGTTTGGGTGTAAGAAACTGGCTCGTGTTTTGGCAGTTTTTGGTGTGGTTATTGCTTGGTGTGTTACTCTGAAACGTTATGTAATTGATGAAAAACAAATAATAATAATAAGAGCACAACCTGCTCTGCCTTTGTGAATATTTGAATTGCAGTCTTAAGGATAAATTAGTCAGATCCATGTTGTGCTCCATGATAGTGTCAGGCTGTAGGGGTGCTTCCATGTAAAATGTGTGGAAGATGCCCAACATCCTTCAGCTGAGAGTGTGCTGTAAACCCTGAATTGGGAGAGAAAAAAAAGAAGGCGGGGAGGGAGGGAAGGTAGACAGTCATGTACTATATTTTTGAGCCTTTGATTGCTTAAATGGTAGGCAAGCAGAGTGGCACTGACTCATGAGCTTAGCTGACCTATATTTACCTAGCTCTGATCTTTCTCCAGGCGCTACGTAGATTTGTTAATGTTCTAGTTTTAAGCTGCAGACTAGTGATAAAGGACTGTAAGCTGTACTAAGCGTTTGCTCATGATTCATTGCATTTTCAGCTGTTGAAAGCTTTAATATGCAACCCATTTGCCTTAAAGGGTAACTTCATTTCCATACATTTTTATTTATAAAAATGGACCATTTTTCCATGAGAAGGTATATCTACATAAGATTTTTTTCAGGAACACGTTTGCCTAAAATACTACTATTTAGGCTGTGATACAGCTCTAAATACTTGGCCAGTTGTCTTCATAGCGCCTGCTTATGGGTTGTTGCTTGCAAATTTATAATCTTTAAGAAAAATAACAACCCAATAACCTGGTTTTTAGTCTCATAATTTTGTTATAAGCATTTTAGCAATAAGTTTCTTGGGATTTGGAAGTTCATAAAATCTTGCGGTATCACTGTGTACTAAGACTTGATGGATTTCAGTCTCAAAAGGAAGGAGAACCTGAGGGAAGATTGTCTTTCCCTCCACTTTCCAGGAAAAAAAAAAAGTTGGCAGCATTGACAAAGTGAGCGAGCAGGGAAGGGTAAGGGAGAATTACCTTGTGTGCTGCTCAGATGACTAATGTAAGAGCTTTTTCTCTGCTAATAAACCCCAGGTACAGTCGTACGCATGTGCCCTTTTTTCCATGCCAGAAAAGAGACTTCTGTGTGAATGGTTCCTTTTCTCCCTCTACTCCAGCCCACCCTGATAGCTTTAAGACTAGATACACCTTGTAGAAGTAGCTCAGTGAGCAATATATACATAAACTATTTCATCATTTCAATTTTTATGTGAACTAGTTTTGACTTGTTAGGCCTTCTGCTCAGGTGCAGTTGAATTATTCCTTGCCACCATTAAGTAAAAACTGTATTTTTAACTCCTTTGTGGAAAAGCACTGGAAATAGTTGCAGTTGAAACTAATTTGACTGGAAGATCTGAAGCTGTTGGTTATTAGATGAAACCCACGGTAATGCTTCTTGAAAGCAGAAGTTGACACTTCATTTTCCTAGCTTTCTTGTAGCACAGGTGATGCCAAGATGATGATGCATCAGCAGTGCTATTTCTACCCATTTTTCTAGGACAAGCAGCTGCATAACACGTACTCCTCGTATTCCTCCAGGAGAGTGTTCTTGTTGCTAGACTGGAACACCAGTGGAGATTTCATTACAGGCAGTGGGGTGACATTAGCATTCGTTTCTTAAGTGGTTAAGGAGAGCACAGCAAAAAACAGTCACGGGGAGAACTTGCATATCAGGCTTTAATCCTCTGGGATCTTCGGAGACCCGTTTTCTCCCCCCTTCTTGCAATTCTGTTGCTGCTGCTTTTGTCTGCGTAGTTAAGATGCCACTTGGTCAGTTACGGTAGTCAGTTATTGCACAAATACAAAAGTACTCTTACTTTCATTCCTGTGTGGTGGGAGACACGTTTTCTTGTGCGGATTTATTTGGTTAATTGTCTTTATGTAATTTGTGTTACAGTCTAGATGTAGTTAGTGTCTTGGACGTGTAAAGGTGATGTCATTGATGAAATGTTTTGTTTGAAGTGGTGTAAAATCTACTGGAGTGCAGCTGTATGTTACACTGTTGTAATCATAGAGATTAACTTAGAAATTGATTCCAGTTTTGTTGTGACTGGAAACCAGCAGCTGACAATTGGGAGGGTTTGGGATGTTGCGCTAAGAGAGGTATTTGACATGAGTGTTGGTTGTGTTTGTTGTGGGGTTTTTTTTGTGTGTGTGTGTGGGGTTTTTTGTTTGTTTGTGTTTGGTTTTTTGTTTGGTTTTTTGTTTTTTTTTTTTTAGGAAATCGTTTGTTGGGAGGGAAGTACTCAGCACAGGGAACTTTATATCCCTTATGCCATGTCAGGCTGAACACTAAAATTGGTGACACCAGCTCGCTACTGAGTTTTGGAAATGCAGGCTAACAGTTCTGCTCTATCAGCTTCAGTAGTCTCATTCATTCCATATCTATAACTTGTATTACAGGAAAAAGTATATTGCAAATGTTGTATACCTTCAAAAAAATTCTCACCTGTAGAGTATTTTTATAATATTCTGGGCTCTTCAGGAAGGCAGCAGATACAGGTCTTTTGATGCCCTCTCTTCAGTCACACAGTAAGGACTTCAGAACTACAGTTGGATTTGGTTTTCAGACATTTTCAGGAATTTAGTGGTACTTTTTCTTCTTTGTCAGTTGGGTTTTTGTTGTTGTGTTGTGGTTTTCTTTGGTTTTTTTGTACTCTTCAAAGCTCTGTGAGAATGTTTTGAATTCAGTCCCCAAACAGGTGGAAATAAGGCAAATAAATTAAATCTGAAGTACTGGTAACATAAGAAAAATTAATTAAAAACTGGAGCATCCATGCCACCAGCACCTTCATGTGGAAAGAGGCACCACTTTAGGATTGCACGAAGTGTATTGACCTTCGCATTGATTTTTACAAATTTATGTGCTAGTTGTTATTAGTGTCAGTATCTGAAAGGAGAGATTTTGTGTACTTCACGTACCATCCTGCCTAATGCTATTTCATCTTTAAGTTTTATTCTGGCATTGTTTGCTTTTACAAAGTGACTCGTTTAGAAGGTGATTGGTTGTTAAACCTCCATATGAAAGATGCTAGATGGAAAAACCATCCATTTCTGCTCATGCAGTGTAAGAAAGGTATTTTGTTATGTTGGAATATGTTTACTCCCATCAGTTAAAATCGTGTTGATTTTAATATGCTTAATGACATACTGTACATCTCTGCCAAACAGCCAAGTTGGGTTCTGGTCGTAAAGTGCAAAATGGAATAGATCCATCAGTGTGCTTTCTATTTTGTTTTTCCATTCCAAAGAGAGATTTGGAAACACTGATGAGAAGGTGGGAAGGTGGTAGAAACGCCCCCCAGATTTCCACAAAGCTTTGTCCTCTCCACACAACCCTGCCCACCTCTCCGCCCCTTGCCGAGGAGACTACTATTTTCCATCTGTTTTTCTTACTCAGCCACAAGTGGAAGCTCATTGAAATTTCTACAATGCTGTTTTGACTTTGCTCTTAATCTGTGGCAGAAATTAAGCTCACCAGACTGAGGTATCTTAAGGGATCCTTGAATACACTTAACTCAAGGTTAGTGATTGCTCTGCAGAGTTAAACAATCTGGGGAGTAGCGGGAGAAGCAGGGTGAAATACATACTCCCGAAAAAGTGAGAGAGGATTTCTTCCCCCAAGCCAGAACAGCAAACTGATATGTAGGTTGCAGAGATGGTTTGAGAAGGAGGGGGAGATCAGATCTGACTCTGAATTAAGCCTCTTGGGGATTATATATCTTTAAAAGTAAGTCTGGGGTAATGTGACAGTTGGAAATTTTCAAAACTTCCTCCCTGCAATATTCTGTCCAAATCCAGTGTCGATGAAAGACTGTGGTTTTTTTTTGTTTTTTGTTTTTTTTTCCTAAGCATCATCCCTGCTATCCCTTGTGAGCTACCACTTAGACCCTTGACTACTATTTGGCATGCTTTTCAAGCAGATATTTTTTTTGTCTGAGCACATAAATCAAAATTAATTTTTGAAATATATAATTGAATACTAAACAGTATTTTTGCTTGGAGAAAGCTTCTTTTTTTGCTTTAAAATGATTGTTATGTTGAGCTCTGAGTAATTAAGCTTCAACTTTTCACTGGTGATATTCTTTAATATTGTGGGTTCGTATATTGCCATACACTGTTTATGCATTATTGATGGTAATGGGCATGGATTTCGCTAACTGGGCTAATTCAGCTGTCTGTTCATACGTATCGTCGGGGCAGTTATTCTCTTCCTTTGCTCAGGTAACAGTTATAGTTACTGTGAAGTGAAAGGCTCTTGATACTCTGACACATCCGTAATGGGCAGCATGACCAGCAGCCTACCTCTGAGCAGATCACATCTCTTGCCTGCATTACGTCTGACTGTAAGCAGTCTGTGTTTGACACCCATGTTTTTCTTGGAGCTTGTGTGGTGGGTGAGGTCCCACTCGCTTGGTATATGTGATTGGGACTTCAGAGTGCTGTGAAGTACACAGAAGTTTATTGAGATTACAGGGTAGGTCAGAGTTCCGCGTTTAAAGGAGTCAGTTTGATGTAGTCCTCATCGGAATGTCTTTCTTACGCAAGCGTGCGCCTCCAAATGCAAAAACTGGAATTGAAATAGTTTTGATATTGAAAAATTGCTTACTAAGGCATTCTAGAAATGTTGCAGAAAACCCGTTTAAATTTGAATGAATGGTTCAGAGAAGCACTAAAGTGATGTCTTTCTGAACCTGTTTCACAGCTAAAACAAGCATGTTCTTCTGCAGAGATCATTTGCATAGTGCCAGGCACACTAATTCTTTGGGAGGTAGGATGGATGGAGAGCAGGCAGGCAGGGAGCTACTGCTGTATTTCAGGTGCTTTCAAATGCAGTGGCTTCCCTCTCTCCTCACATCCTTTTTTTGTAAAGATGATTATATTTGCCAAGTGTTGTGAGTTATCAGGTTTTTTTCATGTCGTCACATTGTGCATCTTAAAAATGGTAGGAAATTCTGTCGTGCTAGCAGAGGGTGCTGGGTGTGCAGCTTGCAGAAATCTTACTGGGAGAGGAGGCAGACCGGAGAGGCAGAGGGCAGGAAGGTCGGTTAAGTTGGGTAGGTTTAATGCCATCAGTTCTATGGCCTAGTAAGTTTATTTTGAAACAGCAGTTTTCTCAGTTGATTATGCAGGGACCTTTTAACTGGTTTACTTGGGGTTTGTAGGTATAAAGCATTGTTAAATAAAACCTCACAAAATCTACTAAAATTCTGGTTTCTTAGGCCAAAAGGAGATGATTGGTATATACCCTTACACCCCACCCCCCTTTTTTTTTCTTTAGTGTAGTCTGATGAGGATTAGTTTTTGGGTTAGATGTTGGTAAATTTTTAATGACCTGTTTTAAATTAGGAAGAAACAGTTGTATAGACACAACATTTCCATGAGTGAATACATCATTATGTAGTAAACCAGTTCCATTAAACAAAGTGATCATTAATACTATCTTGTGTTCCCTAATTAAAAAGTAGCACTTTCTTTTGCTCAGAAAGAAATACCAGATCTGTGATACCTAGGTTAAAAGTATTGGTAAAAGAGGACACTATTATTCTGTGGAGGAATTAGGGTTGGATTTATATAACTTTTCTTAGTCTATAGATGAGATTATTGGTTTTATTGCATGATGGCATCAAAAATATCTCCTAAAAACATAACTTGAATTATGATTCAGCAATTGTTTTTTGTAGGCTTGTTATTGGAATATGATAAATTCTAGCTGCTATGTTACCAAGTGAAAATGAGTTGGTTATATTGAGACCATAAGCCAGGTTTAAATCCTGTCCCAAGAACTGTGAACCTGTTCACTGAAGTACAATTTAGGGATCTTGTTCTGTTTAGGTGTTGTACTGTCTCAGCCCGTGGTTAGCGGTTGGTTATGTGGTTATTTAAAGCATTAACTGTTTCACTGCACTTCAAACATTTTTATCTCAGATGTTGCAGTTTGTTTTGACTGTTACTGTTTGTTGACTAGACCAGGTTATATTAAAGCTGGTTTAAAAACACCGAAGTGCATTGAAATGGTTAAACTCTTTCCACACATGAAAGTGGTATGTGTATAAATCACTTATTTGTGCAAGAAAACTACATTTGGTAATTGCTGGGGTATTTAGCTTAAACTTAAGCTTTGGAATTTATGAAGGTGGATGGCTGCGAGTCATGCTACCAGCAAAGTTACATGAGTGTTGTTGGAATGAACCACCTAAAATCTAAAACTAACACTGTGATTAATTACTTTATCTGCAGTTTGCGGCAACAGCCTGCACTGCAACTAGAGATGATTTTTCAAATTTGGACAACTTTTTTCTACGGTTCAACTCCCAGTCTAATTAATTGTATCTTGATACACTTAAGCTAAGGATTTACCATGAGCAAGACATAACACTGATGGAAAAGATGGTGTCTGCCCTGGTGCTCTCATGGAAGGTGGAAGATAGCTAAGACCTCTCTCTGAAGTGACTGTTAGAGTAAACTGCAAGTGAATGAGGGTGGTAGGCTGTAAGGTACTGGACCAAACGGATCTGCTTTTATCCATAGCCATAATATTTGTAACTAGTGCCTCTTAATGTGGATATCCTGCTGTGTGCCAAGAATGTGCTGTTAGTGGTATTTTCCAGTCCTCTTGTCTATTTTGTTGGTTTATTCAACTCCTGGTTCAGCTTTGTTCTGTCCCCGTATCGCTCTGATGTCCTGAATGTTCAGATGCTATTCAGCTAATTACAGCTGGAGGTGGAAGTTCGCAGAAACTTCCAGGTGCTATAAAACGCCAACATGAGAGGCATTTTTATTGGGAACATCTCTTTTTCTGTAAACTGAACATAAACTCTCATTTTAGCATGCTGGGTTATTTATTTATTTATTGTCTTAAGTGCTTATTTTTCCATAGAAATACAGATGTAAAATATGTAAAAAAGTGCAGGAAGATAATGTTGAGAAAAGACATTTCATCTTAGTTTTGGTAAGCAGAGTTTCAGGAACGGGGTAACAAAATTTGTAAGAGCAGCTGTACCAAAATGGATGATGTTGAGATCTGGTGTATTTTTCTACAACTAGGCAGTTGCAGTTCTGTGCTTGTGCACTGGCACCATTAGTCTTGTGTAAGTCATTAGTTTAGCAGAACTCTGGAAAAGTAATTGTTGTTTTTTCTGTTGTGTAGGGTAGTTGTCTGTGTTGTTTTAGAAGGTAAACTGGCTTGTGCCTAGGGCTTATATGAACTGATGCAACTCCTCACCCTACATGTTGGTTTAGAGCTGGCCTTGGCATGAGCTGCAGTTTGTGCTGTGATTCTCTCTGGTGAGAATTTGAAAGAAAATGTGTTCTACACAGTTTTAGATCCTGAAGTACTTTTTTAAGACTTGGGAAGAAGTGAGAGTTGGGTTGCAAACAGAGGAGTTTCTGGCTCCCAGCACACAGGTCTTTTTGAATGCTAGTATCTTAATAAATTTTACCATAAATTATATCAAGTATAAATCCTTCTTTAACAAAGATTCTTCTCTTTTTTATTTTTAGTATATTTTTGGGGAGTTCAGCCCTGATGAATTTAATCAGTTCTTTGTGACTCCGCGATGCTCTGTTGAGGTAAGATTTACTTTAAACTTCTTCTTTGGAAAAAAAATAAAACAACATTTTAAAGCCACATCTCTGTGTATATTTGAAATATAACAAACCCATTTTTTTCCATTCTCTTAGCTTGCTAATTTACAAACTGAAGATACTGAACAGGAGTCTTCTTTCCGTGTATGTGGATGTTAAGTCAACTTTTAGAAATAAGAAATTTATTGTTCTACCTTCTACTTGTCGTTTTTCAGAGCTGGAATAGCTGACACTGTAGTGATAGGGTGTTGAAAGTGCATTATCCAGCCCTACTACCTCAGCTTTGAGTGCCTTTTTTTTTTTTTTTTTTGAGGTGGATATAGAGAAAGCTTTTTCAGTTCTGTTCTTGGTTCTAAGTAAGGTGGGCTTAATGCCTGTGAGCCTTCCGAAACAGAATTCTTAATAGTTTTGACAGGTGGAGCAGTGCTAACCATGAAAGCTATGCTTGCAAGGATGTGCCTAAGGTCTGAGAAATAGATCAGTAATGAACTAATTACAGGGGCAGTGAGAACCAAAGAGTGGAAACAGTTCATTGTGTGTTTGAGTTCATAACATACTGCAGATAGTAATGTAGACTCTTATTCTCTGCAGCTCTTGGTAAAGAGTGAGAAACCATTTTCCTTTGTAGGGAAGAGTATTATGCCATTGTCCTAATCTCCGGAGTTGGAAAGTGTATTCTCCTCTAGGTCAATTTCCATGTTTTCTTCTCCTAAAGATTTTCATTCAAACACTTCAGTCATGCTTCCGTCCTCCCCCCTCAAGGTATGGAAACGAACACTTCAACTGTAGATGGCAAAATCCTTGTGTCACATTTTATAAATCTGATGACCATTGTTAATGCAGCTTAGTTTCCTGTAACTTAATGCTCAAAGTATAATTAGCGTAGTGTGTTGCTAAATGATCAAAGTGCATGAAGGGAGTGGAGTTGGGAAGGTTTAGAAAGAAAAAGCTTCTACTTGCCTTTAGGATAGCTTTGTATTTTCTGTGGTAGCTGGGAAGTAACGCAGAATAGATCTTCAGGTAATGCATGTTTCTTCTGACGATAGTGCTTTTTCCCAACATTAATTGTAGTAGCAGTGAGCGTCACCTTAAGTGTCCTACGTCAGCTATTCTGACACATTGTGGACGATGGAAATGTTGTATCCTGACTTCTGCAAAGCTATTCTCATAAAGTATGCTAAGGAAACATGAACCTACAGTGTTTGAACCAGTCTTACTTCATTTTATAACTGTCTCAAGTGTACCACTTACTGGTTAGCTATCAAAATAAAAATTGTGCTGAAGAATGTTCCTTAAGTTTGTCCTTGATCTGGTTCAGTTCAATGTTTTAATTATCTGGGTGATGAAATGAAAATTATGCCTATTAGTTTTACACTGGGCAGATATTTCAGAGAAAAGTGGTCTGAAAAAAAATAGGCTGAAATTCAAGAAGGGCAGGACTGAGATTATGATACTGCAGTGGTGTTTGACATACATTCTGTGGGGGCAGTGCCAGTTCTGGGAATCCCAGCATCCTCTGATGTCCCTTACATATAGAAGGATCGACTGAGGTGGGGACGAGTGAAAGCTAAAAGTTACCTGGAAAGTCTCTTTTTATGTGGCACTGTTAATATATGTTCTACGGATACGTCTTGACCAAGGTGGTTCTGATGAGCCAGTTGTATGAAACAGGTCAACTTGGAAATCTCTACTTTGCAGGGGTGCTGTTACTTAACCAGCTATGTAGGGGACCAATAAGTGGATTATTACTTCTTTAGTGTGGTTTTATTTTTCTTAACTTTGTATTTTCTTAAGCCCTTTGAATTGGAGAAAAACAAGAATTACAAGTTGTATCATACTGTTGACTGTAGAATTGTAGAGTAACTTTTTAGGCTCTAACCATAAAATCATATTGAATCCATGTTCAATATTAATATGGATGACAAGTTCTTAACAGCTTGGAGCCTCTTTCTGATCTATTAATTCTCCTGGAAAGTTGATGTATTAAGGTGTACTGTGGTTTATAAATGGATTTTACAGTATGTCATCTTTTTACACACTTTTTATAATGGAATTTTAGGAATATTTTTCTTGCCATTTCCAGTGCGCTGTTCCCTACAGTGCTTTAAGGAGGCAGTATGTAAGTATCTGTAGCTTTAGCTTCACTGAAGTCTTTGATATTTGATAAAGCATTATAATTAATGTTGAGAATAGCATTATAAAACTGCACTATAGTTTCCATTTCTGGCTCCCTTTGCAGAAACAGTTCAGCTGTTCTCCAGGCAGCTGCTGGGCCACAGCGTAGCAGTGGCTCCCAGTTCATGCAGGCACAGGAGGAGGCTTTCAGCTGCTGGATGACTGGGGAGCCAGGTGAGGGGGGATTAGAAATTGCCCACCCATGATTGCACAAAAGCAAGGCTTCAAACAACCAGTGAGTCCTAAAATGATGCCAGTGCTTTACAGCAGACGTATTTACAAGCCAGGTAGAAGCTGTGTGCTGTGGTTATGTTAGCTTAGGCTGACAGTCAAAAATTTTTGGTTTTTTTAATCACATTCAACAGTACATCTTAGCTGAAACATTTAAAGGGCAGCACTACAGCTGAACCAGGTTGAGAGCCAAAAGGTTTAGGGGTGACTGTTGTCTGCAAAACTTTGTTTCATACTTTCACAGGTAATTTGGTCTATCTTTACTTCAGGTTTTGTGTAAAAAGCGGATGTGTTCCTAGTTTTACTGAGTGAGTGTTGATGAAGGAAGATCCTGATGCTGTGAGGTGAAGTGCTTGAGAAGTTGATGAGCCTGTGGTGTGTAACCGAGATAATCTTTATCTTTCAGTAATAGTGGTAATCTGCAAGGGCACTTGAAGCTACAGAGTGGGATTTGGTAAATATAGAAGCATGAGTTCAAGGCACATTCTCAGAAAATCAAACCTTAATGATCATACTGTTTTTTAAAGGATTCGGAGGTTTCAAATGAAACTGATATCAAATGTTAATGAAGTTGCTCTGTCTTTAAATAAGTTTCATTTCTTTTTTTGTACAGCTCCCCCCATACAATGAAACAGTTTCATGTGGTATTAAGTCCACAGGTAAGTTTCACAATGGTAAGAAATCAGCATCCATTTTTTTTTTAAAGTTAAAAATTGTGACACCTTCCTTAGATTTACTACAACCTCTTTAAATTCAAACTTTGGAAGTTGTTCTGCAGGTATTTGTGCATATATTTGGTAGATTGCTTTTTTAAACACCTTTACTGAATGAAACCTGTGAGAGTATTTGAAAACGTTGTGTTGAACTTCAGCTAGCTGGGGTACTCATGCTTACTCCTCCTCGATTGTGCTACCACACAATGCCAGTCTTGCTGAAACACTGTAGAGTGTAAATATGAAAAGGGGAGGGGGCTGAAGCTTGCTAGAGCGCTCATACTGGAGAAATAAGGAAGTAGTGTGGCGTTCAGCTGGCCCTCTTTGAAGAGCCATAGCATGAGTATTTCTTTTCTGGCAGTTGCAATCTGAAGACAGCTCTGCAAGCAGTGCTCTGCTCAGTGTTCCCTTTTACCCTTTTGCTTCTGTCTGGCTCAGCTATTTTTCTGGAAAATCCTTTTTTTTCTTTTTTTTTTTTTTTTGAATGAATGTATGACTCAATGTAAAAACGCATTAAGAGTTCCTGTTTTAAAGCTGTAACAGTCACCTATCTGCTCCCTCAACCCATGTACCTTACAACTTGAAAAAGAAACCTGGCCTTACTTCATAGTTACATAAACCAAACCTTCTCAATACTTTAAGTGGCAGGTAAATTAGTATTTGTTCTTCTTCCTTGAACCAGGGTAGAGCAAGGAAGCTGAGACTTAGTATATGAGGATGGTACGAATGGCATCCAGATCTCCTTTAAAATAATGCAAGTGTCTGACTGGACATTTCTCAAAAGTACTTAAGGAGGACCAAAATGCACATATTAATGTTTAAGAACACCTGATCATTATGCTTAGCGACTTTGGCCTTGCATTTAAAGGTAAGATAGCCAGTTGTAAAGAAGGACTACAGGTCCCATTTGAAAGCAGATATACAACCTATTTGAAAATTGGGGAGCTTTAGTTAGTACCAGTTTTAGGACCCTGAGTAAGTTTAGGTAGGAGTTTCAGAAGTTCATTAAAAGGACTGTACGATATCATTTGTTTGTTGTTGATGACAGGGGCGTCCAGTCATATATTGCTTTGTCTAACTGTGGAATGAAGTTCTGTTCTTGAAGACTGAAATTTCAATGTTCACAAGCCATACAGAAAGTTGGTTTGTACAAATGTTTTTCAGATCATTCCTAGGCCCTGAGAGAATCGCTCCCAGCCCTGAGATTAGGTAATGACAGCAAATTAGGTTTTGCCTGACAAATGTCTTTAACAAGCTTGCACTGTACTGTGCATGCCTATTATCACTGTGGTGGCTGCATAAGAAGCTGTGGAAACTAAGCTGGAATGCTGTGCTTATGCAGAATCTGTAGAATAATCGTGAGATGACACACACTGAACATATCACCCCCCATAGTCCTAAATTTTTTCTACACTTCTCTTCAGTATTTAACTTTATTGCGTAATTAGAAGATCTGTTAATACTAGGAATAATCAAATCACAGCTGAAGCTCTAATATTGAGAACTCTGTTCAGACTAATTAGTCCTGTGCATTCACAGCTTTTGTTGCTGTATGTGCACTTTGTCCTTGGAGCATCTGTTGATACTTGTTTCAATATGTGTGTCACATTGTTCATGACAGATCTATTTAATTCCGTCCATTCAGAAATAGCACTCTGAACTAGATTGAAACAAAGATGCCCAGAAGCAAAGTAGAAAGTAAAAACAAATAAGGAAAATCACATCTCATTTTTTTTCAAAGGCACTTGACACTATCTTATGGCAAGTGAGCTTTTGCCAATCATCCCACAGACTAACTGCATAGCAGCTACTGCTATTTATTATTCTAATGCTGTTGCAAGGTGTAAAGTTCAGTTCCCCAGCTGTAATTTGCATGTTACATACTAGGGTATCAGTTTGGCTCTTGGCAAGATTTTAGCCCTTGATGTTCATGTTGCTCCTTCAGCTAAGTTACAGCTGTGGCACAGTTGTAAAGGATATGTTTTGTTTTCTGCTCCCCACTTGCCCTGAGTTGACTTTTGTGGTTGTCTAGTTTACAATAAGCTGATAAATTCACCAAAGCAGAAAAAAACCCCAAAGTTGCTTGGATTATGGGTGTTTTTTTTTTTTACCCAAAGTTGCTTGGATTATGGTGGTTTTTTTTCTTTTTTTTGGGCTAGGTTAGCTTTCAGTGACACAGTGCTGGAAGCTTGCTGGAGAGGAGAGGAGCAGGAGAGGAGCGCAGCAGTGAGAACTTTCACTTTTGGCTGTGGTACACTTAGCTCACCCACAAAGGGAAACCACATTCTTTGTTTCAAAGCAATTATTACTTTTTAAACTTGGCTTTTGGAACAGAAACACAAGTCCCAGATTATGTGGAACTGGTTGGGATGTGAAATACGCTCAATAATTCCTTCTTATCACGGTTAGAGAAATATTAAGTGTTAGCAGTTGTTGCTTGTGCTTTTTACTGTTAACACACGGTGAAGAACTATCCCTTGGTTCATGCTTGAGCTAACAAGTTGCTCCATAAGCAGATGAACTAAGGAGGAATGTTTGTTGTGGATTTGTCCCTCGTATCCCTTAAAACCCCATAAATCCCCACGCCCTGCATTTGCAAGCGACTGAAGCTGTGGCTGGTTTCCAGCTGTGTGTGTCCTGACAGGCCGGCTGGCATAGGCACTGATAGTCACTTAGTGTTGGTGCTAAACAATTAGGGTGATGCCAGACATCTCCCAGCCCTTCCCTCTTCAGTGGATATCAGGCAGCAGCTTTCACCTCCCTGCCTCTAGCCTGCTGGTTTTTTGAAAAGACACTTAAGCTGTCTTTTCTGGTTGGTGATAGCTAGTCAGTGATTGCAGAAGGAGCTGGCGAATGGTGGTTTGGCAGGCATGGTGTTATAAAATGCTTTCTCACAGGTGTAGGGGAGAGGTGAAGAAAATTTGAAATTCAGGCTCTTGTTAACATGATTTAGAGAAATCAGATGCATATGGAGAATTTTTCTTTTTTTTTTTTTCCTTTCCAATTCCTTTAGCCTGACTGGCAGCAAGATTTAAATTGATGTGATTTGTTCTCAGGTTACTAGATCAAAGCAGAAAAGCAATTAACATCTGTATTGTATATCTTTGTTCATTAATTCATAATATGTTGATATTGCACGTGTCAGACTTCAGCACACACTGAATGTTTGTTACTCCTAATGTGATATTAAAAATAAATATGCCCTGTAGATCCTTGTTTCTTTCACTGTTTCCGAAATGCTAAAATTTTTCTCAGTGGGCTTTTCTAGAAAGTATTTGGAGAGTTTGAAAACAGTTATGTTGGCAGTTACGTATCAAAACATTCTCCACTAGACTGCCTTCCCATAGGATTATTTCCTTAGGTGTGCAAATAGCTTTTTTTTTTTCCTTAGGAACTGTTGCTTGTGGGTTGTTTTGTTGTTGTTGTTTTGTTTTTTTTCTTTTTTTTTAAACCCACCTCATTTTTAGTGAGTCTCTGGTATACTTGAAAATCTGCATTTGTTGATGTGTCATACATAGTTTAAGTTCCACAAAATCTTCATGAAGTTCAGTGGTGTATCCACTTGTATTCTTTGGAAATAGTGTCTGGTGGTGTTTGGCTCTCTAGTAAGAGCCTTAAGAATTTGAAATGAGCTACTTAACCCCACATCTTTGAGGAAACAAAGAATATTAAAATGAATGTTTTTGAATCAGTAACATACGTATCATCGAAAGATCTGCAAAACTTTAAGTACTAAAATGTGACTTTAACATTCCTGAGACTTTTTTCTTTATTTGTTAGGTATGGAAATAGTTGTAACGGAACTGTTCTGTGTTACTTCTTAGCACGCATGCATTAGAAAACTAATTAAGTTCCATGAAATTGCAGTACTGTGGTGACTGACAGTATTTTGTGATACTGCAGCCTGCTACTGGAATATTTCTTAGTGTTTTGTTGAAGAGTGAAAGCTCCAGGATAAATAACACAGCAAAACCAAAAAAAAAAAACCCTACCACAAACCCCATCCTTTTCATTTTTTCAGTACTGCTTGTATATAGAAGTTGAACACTGGCTTATGTTGAGGTGCATCTGTTCTATTTCTTGCCATAAAATCATATAGTCACGTATATCATGTTCTCATATAATAATGAATGTAACTGTGTTAAAGAAGTTACTGGTCAGTTTAAAAAGCTGTAATTGCAGTGTTTCTGTACAAATAATGAAAGTATTTTTTCAATTATTAAGCATTATGATAAATCTTTACCCACCAGGAAAGCCAAACCAAACAAACCCCCTAAAAACAAAACTCTACCTGTGGAAATTATTTTTTAAAAGTTAAACAGGTAAAGGCTTTTGTAATTGTCAGTGGAAAGGACTGGCTTTAGAAGAAGTGTGGAGTTACATATTGCACCATATTTTATATGCAATTATCCAGTAATTAACTTTATGCAGAATATTGCTGAAGTCATTGAGCTTTAATAGTTTTTCTTAATAGGTGAATTTAATAAGTGTTACTTGCAGGAACTGCACAGTGATTTGGAAAATTGCACACTCTGTTTAAGACGACCTGAATTGTACTCAGTTGTCTTTAGGGAAATGATGTTTTGAAATGGCCTTCAGGATTGAGAGAGAGAATGAGAATTACTTTAGTTTGAGGGAATGTAGTTTGTTCTCTGATGTGGAGGAATATGCAAGGATTTTTCTTGATTTTATGGCTTTTTGATTAGATGTCATTCACTAACTCAGGTTTCTCTTGTCCAGGGGAAGAGTATCAGAGAATTGAATTTGGTGTTAATGAAGTTACCGAGACCCAGTCCCCTGTACTAAATAACACCGACTACAGTATTTCAAGTACTCTGAATCCTCAGGCTCCAGAATTCATTCTCAGTTGTGCACCTGCTCCGAAACCCGCTGATGTTAGTCTCAGTGAAACAAACTACAACTCCATTGACTGCCAGTTCAGTGATCCAAACCTCGCTTTGGACAGCAGTTCCAATGCAGAAAATGATGGCTTGTCTGGAGGCCTTGGGCAAAGGGAGCGTAAAAAGAAGAAAAAAAGACCGCCTGGATACTACAGTTACTTGGAAGATGTCAGTGATGGCATTGCTCCTACAGAAGCTCTTGTAAACGGCCATGCGAATTCATCGGGACTGAATAGTATAAGCACGGAGGATACGGAACTGACAGGAGACATACCCTGCCTGGCCACACCAAGGACTTGCAACAGCCCGGACAATTCTGTGGACTTCATTAATGAAGCTGTCTCTGATGATTCTGTTTCTAGCGCACTAGACAATACCAGGACTGCAGGGCAGCCTGAGGTATGCCGTGTTACTAATTCTGAACAGTTTTGCATCCCCTCAGAGACTGGCAGAGATAGCCCTTTAAGGACAGCTGTTGTACAGTCTTATGCTGGTACTGATACTACTGAAAACCTTGGCGTTACTAATGGACAAACACTTGAATCCTCTGGTGAGGACACAGCTGCCAATGGGGTAGAATTGCACACTGTGGAAAGCACTGACTCAGACCAAGCTAAGCCTGAGGAAGCTTCACCTACTACTGAGGCAACAGTCCCGGTTGCAGGATCAGTCCCTGTTAATCAGCCTGCAAAATCGTGGGCTAGTCTTTTTCACAATTCCAAGCCCTCTGCTTCCACATCTGTGGTCTATGTTGAGACTAAGTATACCCCTCCTGCCACATCTACTCTGGTCCCTGAGAAACAGGTTGAAGTCAAAGAGGGACCTGTTCCAGTTTCAGAGGATCCTGTAGCCATAAAGATTGCAGGTATAGTTAATACACACGAGTGGATGCTACACTGGAAGGGTATTAACTCTGCTTGTAAACAGGAGTGCGCAATATTGATAGAGAACATTCCTTTCTTAATGTTCTTAATAAGATGGCTGTTCAAACACTGCTCTGAAAGATGTAATTTAAATAAGCTAGCTTTGTGTCCCCCCGAGTAAACATTCCAGAGAGATGTCACCGTGATGCAGTAAAACTATTGCTACTTGTCAAACGATATGTTGAAGCGATCTGTGGTTTCAAACAGGCTGGTTGCATTCAGCTGTGTGCTGCTGTAGGGGGAGAACACATTAGAAATGTTTGTTGGGAAAATGGTGTGTTATATTATCCAGTATTTATAATCGTGTAATACATTCTATTACAAGAAGAGTGTTAATAGATGCAAAAGTACCTGAAATTCCTGGACTCTTACAGTAGCTTAAGTATAACATCTAAATAGGTCCTGCTTCAGTTATTCTAATTGAGAAAATATCCTTTATGTTTATTGATCTGCTCCGAGAGGTCTGCCTTTCATATTTAGAACTTCCATAACCGTTATGAACAATATTATTTTATTCAGAAACAATGCTAGCAATTGCCTCTTGAATACCCATATGAACTGTCCAGAGGGTACATCAGGAAAGGCACTATGTGATAGAAAGGCTTTTGACCGTTGGTCCTGTCATATTTGTGGCTTTAATGAGAAATGCTGGAATGTGCATGAGATCTTTTTTGCAGAGTCAGTCGGAAAACATGAAGAAAATACCCAGTTGGTTGCATTTTGTGTCACTGACTCATGAGTGTTGGAACAAAAATAACAATTTTAAATCTGTGAAATAGTCCGTATGTGAAAAGGCTTGTGCAAATCCTGATATTTATGCTACAGGCTAATTTACAAACACAACGGCCTTTTGCCTGTGACAGCTTCAGGTTAGTTCTCTGCTCTAACCAGAAGCTGACCTGGAGGTTTCTGTTCAGAATACCCAGAAGTCTATGCCTGCCTCTCACCCCCTCTTTGGTCAGGAATGGTTTCATTACTTAAGTTGTCTGTTGAGAGGGGAACTGTCAGAAGAATTTGTATTTCTGTGTATTTTTCACTTAGGTGTCACAAACATAAGTTGTGTATAAGCAGGTGATAATGGTTTGTATGAACGCATACACATGGAGTAAGTTGTTCTCTCAAACCCTTTTTCATCAGCAGCAAGCAGTTGTAGCTCTGTTTGGCACAAAACAGTCTGAATGGAAAATTCATTGCCAAATGATACCTTAAGATCTTGTCTGGTCCAAGTTGTTTCGGCTTTAAGTTAACTTTCTAGTTTTTTACTCTTTCTGTACTATTTTTTGCCACCAGGTGGGAGCAGAGCTTTTTATTTCGCCTTTAATGTATTAAAATAGCAATGTAATTTTTATACTGTTTTCTTCTGCACCTTCACTGGTAGCTGGCTGTTTTAGCAGGGGATAGACACCTTTCCAGGGAAAGGGAATTCATCTTCTCATTGCAGCTGTTTTAGGTAGGAGTTACATCTCTGCAATTCCTGTAATTCAGATGCTGCTGATTTCAGGAGATAAAGTTTACTTGAATGCCATGGAATCAGTGCTTTGCTGTGTGGAAGAAGGTGACTTTCTTCGTTGGCTGTTCTTTTCTTTCTTTTTTAATGATCTCTGTCCTGTTTGGGTGATAGGTTCGTTAGTGTTCTGCTCTTACACCCACACTCAAAATGCGTTTATGAGAGTTTCAGCTTTTGAGTTCCAGACAAATAGAATAGAATCATAGAATGGTTGGGGTTGGAAGGGACCTTAAAGATCATCTAGTCCCACCCCCCCTGCCATGGGCAGGGCCACCTTCCACTAGACCAGGTTGCTCAGAGCCGCATCCAGCCTGGCCTTGAAGACATCGAGGGATGGGGCATCCACAACATCTCTGGGCAACCTGTTCCAGTGCCTCCCCACCCTCTCTGTGAAGAATTTCTTCCTGATATCTAACCTAATCTAATTTAAACCCGTTACCCCTTGTCCTGTCACTACAGGCCCTTGTAAAAAGTCCTCTCCCAGCATCCTTGTAGGCCCCTCCAGGTACTGGAAGGCTGCAAGTTCATTTACTCCCTTCTGTACAAATTTAATTCAAAGTTCTCTACCTCTGTTGCTGTCATTATGTAAGGGTAGGTAGCAATCCTGTACGTTTTCCCTAAGTAGCTACTGTATTCCTTGTTCTCTGTGTGGCTGAGTTGAGATCTGTTGTTTGATTTACTGGGAACTCACCAATTCCAACTCGTACCAGTGGGAATGAATTTCTGACTACAAGTGCCATGGGGTGCTCAGTGGGTAAAACCTAGACCTAAAGCATCTCGAGTTCAGCAAGCAAATTTAGCAAATCTTCTGAATTAACACGAGCTCTGCAGCCCTCCTGTACAGTTTTCATTTCAAACAGCTGCTCAGGACACAGGAAGCTACTGTTCCAGGGGCAAATTGCTGGCTTCTGCCTTAATGTCACCTTTTATTAAAAGGAAGGTTAATGGTTCACAAGCACCTTGAGGATAATTTAATGCTACTTGATTCACCCTGCAAAGGTCTGTGGTTTCTTAGTCCTCAAAGTTAAACGAAAGCTGCACAAGATCAGGAGGGGAAGATGGGGACTAGAAAACAATCAAAACAAATTTCATGTTAATGTTGGTGGATTAAAAAACCACTGAAGAGTTAATTTTAGCAAGTGGCCAAGGCAGCTTTACTGGAACACCAGTGAACAGGTTAAAGGAACTTCTGAAGCAAACTCTGAACCATTGATGTTTATTTGGCAAAGCTCAAGGCAGGTGACATCCGAATGGTAGAAGTACAGGTCCAGAACTTGCATGGTTAGAGGGGGACGACCATGCCAGTTATCCACCTTAGCTGGATTTAGATGGTAGCACAGACATTTAAATAATTCATTTCTAAGGGATAGCAAGGTTATAAATGGTCCATATTTGTCACCAATATGCTTTCAGGCTTCACTTGCTGCCTTTCACAGTTACTACCCCCAGATGCATAACCTGATGATAGTCAATAAGGACTTGTACAATGTTCTAAGTAAGCTAGGGAAAAAAAGCTCTTGGAAAACTAACTGTTCTTTGGGTAGTCTTACAACTGTTCTTGGCAACTTTAGGAAAAATAGCAATAGGAGAATCTCAGTTTTCTGACTCATGTTTTCTTTGTGGATGATGGAGTTAACAGTGCATGTAAAACTTGTTCATAGCAGGCAGAATTTCGGTTGACGACAACAAACATTTAAGATCTGACAAAATCTAGGATGATATTAAAATAGAAGAAGGGGAATCCAGTAAATGCAAGTATGGAAGGATGCACCAAAACAGAAATCAAGTGCCAGCATACAGTACAAAGAACAAATGGGTGGTAATGGTATTAGAGAATAAAAGGATGTGGATGTTCTGAGAAGTTGACTGTGTCCTTAGTAAAGCTGAAGAAGTTATTTTCCAGTGTGTGTTAATATGAATTTACATGGAAAATATGGAAGATGGCTATGATTCTGCTGTTGCTGTTGATGACTTGATGAAAATGTCAGTCTTTGGGCATTACTTTCCGAGGAAGATGTAATAGAAGTAAGATTTGAAAACTGTGCTTTTTCAGCAGATGTGGAAAAGTGGGATTTAGTCTCAGATGAGATTGTTGGAGTGATCGTGGATGTAACTTCAGATACGTCAACCCAATTCATAAAGAAGATGGCAGTTCGCTGCGCTCCCAAGGCTGTAGTGAGCAAGACAAGAATTGCCTAGTTTAACTTGCAAGAAAGGTGTTGCAGTGTTACATAGTAGGAATGTTTTTCTTCTTGATACAGCACTAGAGCATGTGGATGTGGATTGGAGGCATGCAAGGCTTGGGGTGTTTTATAGAAAACTTCAGAAGTTCAGCCTGTTGTAGTGCAAACTGCATTCTTGCAGAAACCGATTTTGTGCAGGGTTATCCAGCTGGGTTGTCCTGGAACTTTCTATCATTGTCCAGATTTCAAGAAAGGTCTGACTGTCATACGTGATATTAGCCAAATAATGGTCTCAAGCTCTTGTTAAACTGCTACCTTGTAACACGTGTACCTTTTCAGCATGGAGACCATATCCATATGGTTTCTCTTTCCTTAAACTTTGGACGTGCATTGATTAGGAAATTAACTTTTTTTTTTTAATTTACAGGTATTTTAATGACACCATGTTAGCAGAATATTCTCTAATTACCAGCAGAAATTTCTAAACATGGTAATGTTGTTCTAAATATGTTTTCAAATCAAGGCCATGTTTCAAAAGTCAGTGTCCACCAATTCTGTCTGGTTAGTGATGGGTGCTTTATAACAGGGTTTGAAATTTTAAGAAGGTTTTCTTAGGATTGTAAATGTATTTTTCTTCTGATGCTCTTGTAAAACTTCTTTTAGTTTTTGTGCAAATGTTAGATGCGAGATGAAAATGTGGTATTGAATGTAATTGCTGTACACAGCATAGTTCTTTATGTTAAAAGAAACAAACTAAACATAGTTAACAAAGCAGTTTTATGACCACAAGAGGATGCTAAAGGTCCTAATAATATTTTTTTAGCATGATGCAAAAATGGGGAAAAAAAGCAGTTAATGTAAAAAGTTATTGATAAGCATTATCAATAATTAGCAAATATATACGTACTTCATTATTTTTATCCTAGTTTTGAACATTGCTTGGTTATATTAGCGGAAGGTTTGTATGTGTGCATAACGTTTCAAACTTTGCTGCTTTAACAATATGTTCTGAAATACCTGAGCCTTAATAATTTAATAACATACATTTCAGCACTCATAGAGGAATTTTTGTCTCCATCTGTGCAGATACATATTCCGTTTAACATCTTTTGGCTGTCTGCCCTTTTAGGTGTCAGATTCTTGATGTGATAGAGGACTGATTTAAGTCTTTTCTGTCTTTGGCATGGTGTTGTGTGGTTAAACTGGTGGTGTCAGTGGGAAATATGATGCCATAGATAGAGATAAAGAGATAGTTTGGAAGTACGTGGATTTTGTTTGCAATTCTGCCATCTCCTGTGCTTAGTTATGGCATTGTACCTCTTTTTCCACCTGTATCCTGTTGTGTTGTCTGTTTAGGTAGTCCTTCTAGTGAAGAGCTCAAACTCTTCAAGTTTATGCAGTGTAGCTTTAGAGGCCCTCACATTTATTATAAAAATAAATAACCCCTGTGGTAGACAATTTGCGTTTTTTATTCTGTCTTGTATAGGTCTTGTCCTGAGTTCGCAAATATAAAATATACCAGATCCAATATTTTCCTTAAACAGTTTTTTATTTAGATACCTAAATAACAGGTCAGGCTTCCTGGAAAAACTCCCGCGTTTGCTCTCAGTTTCACAACCGAGACAGATGTATTTGTGTGCAGTGGTTTCTAAACTTTTAAACTTGCTGGAGTTTTTTGAAGGCAGGAAAACAGTAGGCAATACATTATGTGAGCCTGTTAGCTTGTAGATTTTGGAAGTCTTAAACCAGTAAATGAAACATACTGTTCAGAAGACCACGTTGACATGTCTGTCCTGTTTGCACGAAGATATTGTTGTAAGATAGTGTAGTTTGAAACTTGGAAACTGAGACTGCTGCTTCATCTCTCTTCAAAGAAGAAGAATTTGGGAAATACTTCAGAGATTGGTGGCACAGGATTACAGCTAATGGGTTCTTGTACCTGCATGTGTATCTGTATTAATAAAAGCATCTCACTTCTAGGAAAACAAAAACCAAAACCAAATAGGTTTTCTCAGTTTTGAAATGACAATGATTAGGTTTTGTACCAGCATCCTCCTGACCAGATTCCAGGATGTCCTCGGTTGAAGAAATAGATCTGATTTGAAATACAGGCAGTGTTTAAATGGAGCAAAAATTACTTGCTGAAGTTTGAGAATCTTGTTAATTAATTTGAATTATTTTGTATGCATCAGCAGGTTCTTGGTTTGACCAATATGTGTGTTCTGTTGATGCTCAATCTACTGTTTCTCATTCTGCAGAAATACTGGAAAATGTAAGACTAATACATAAACCAGTGTCTTTGCAACCGCGAGGGCTGATCAACAAAGGAAACTGGTGCTACATCAATGCTGTATCCTTACCCTGGAAAAAAGTAATACGCTTAAGTTAAAACTTGTACATTGTATCTGTCAAAGTTTTTCTGGGTTATCCTGAGATAAAAAAAGTATTTTATAAAAGCGTTTGTCTTCCAGTATCCTGCAACTGTGGTTAAAATGTTTAAAGTTGACATCCAGAAACCCAGGGGTATTTGTGGATCATTGAACCTAGTGACCAGGGTTCCCCTGCAGCTGGGTGCACAAGCCTGGTGGCAATTTGCCTCTGTTACCTCTGTCAGAGTATTTCAGAACTGTAATTTTATCATGGCTGAAAACCTTGACATTTCTAGTTTCTGTTTATTCATGACTCTCTATGCATCAACTTCAGTGGTTATTTCTCTTTCTACTTACCCTTAGGCTTTGTTTTGGCAGTTTGGTAAGCGGATCATTTGGGTCTCTGTTGAGCAGGGGGTCGCTATCGCACCATTTGTGAAAAGTCAGTGTTTAATACAGGATGGAAGATTAGCTCAGTCTTCATGTGTTAGAATTGTATTTCTCTGGAAAAAATAACTTTTACCTTCTGTAACAGACATCTTGCTTCAGTGCTGTATTAGGTTGTTATTAATAATAAATTTTTATTAAGGTATCAATTTCCTCTGTGCTACCAATGGCTCATTGAACTGACAGTTAGGATGCTTTAACTGCTGGTACAGCTAGTGACAAACATTAAGACCAATTTCAAGACTGATCATTGCAGAACCTTAGAACCTATTTCCAGACCAGCAAATTCTGCTTTAGATGTCAGCTTTTATCTTGCATAGCCAGTTCTGCACTCATCTGACTGTATTAGCTCCCATTTTTTCAGTCTTGAAATGTTATGTGGGAATTAGCAGCTCCATTTTTGCACAAGAGCTGTTGAGATCGCTGCCTCGTTTTGTAATTGCTTTGCCTGTCCAGCCTTTTAACACATTTCCTCTGTTCACTGTTCTTGACAGGTAGCCCAGATTTTGATGTTTCTAAAGTATTTTCTCCTAGTGTGTGCTGCAGTTTTACTGGTTGCTCCAAACTCTTCACACCGCAGTCTTTCACATCACAGCGGGGTTTTTGGTTTGGTTGGTTTATGGAGTTGAATCGTCACCTTTAGTGTAAAGTCTGTCAGCTGGCTTCTCCCTTTTCTTTCAGAAAAGATGTTACAGGTTATCACTTGCCAATTTCCAGTTTGTTGATTTTATAAGATCTTTCCTATGAAAATTCTTTTCCTCTCCTGATCCTAGACTAAATGTTTCCTTCCCCTTTAATGAAAGTTTCTGGCATTTATTAAAATGTCAGCGAAATCACTGCATGTTACAAGATGCTGGGTTTTTTTTAGTGTAACTTCTGTACGTTATTAGTTAATGGTGTGATAAAAGTCCATCTGTCTGTTCCAATTTAGTTCTTGGATTAGTCTACGTAATAAATAGTTAGCTTTGTTTTGCGTATAATCTAAATATAATCGAATGTTTGGTTAATATGCAGATTACATCTTCTGACTTCTTCCTTAATGCCACTGCACAGACCCTGCAAGCCTTGGTTGCTTGCCCTCCAATGTATCATTTAATGAAGTCCATTCCAATGTATTCAAAATCGCAGCGGCCATGTACCTCAACACCAATGCTAGACAGTTTGTAAGTAGCTTCTTACACCCCAAAAACCTGTGATCTGACTGAACTCTTTCAGAAATGTGTCCAGTGATTGTTTACTGCAGTTGTTGAAAGTTGATGCGTAGCCCGAAGTCTCTGTTAGTGTGTTTTTTGGTGATACATGGGTTTTATAATGAACTTGGTATTTTACAATTGCTTGACTAGTCAAGGAAGATACTACCTATTGCTTGAGGAATATCAGTTTTAATTAGTGTTTAATATGCAAAAGTGAACCGTGGGAGCTGCAAGAACTAACCTAACACCTTGGTTTAATTAACGATGATCAAGTTAATTCTTAGTCTGAACTTTATTCAGACTTCATTATGATGTTCTTCAATTTTAGTCTTTGTTTTGCAGTCAGTAATGAGGATGATCTATTTTATTATTGGTCCTTCTAAGTCTTAACTTGCTGCTCACATCTAGTTGTTCCTTCCATTCTGTTTCAGTGTTCGTTTAATGAATGAGTTCACTAATATGCCTGTACCTCCTAAAGCAAAACAAGGTGAGTGGGAATAGGGGGAGAAAAGTCTTAAAATCATGATAAGGAGGCTTTGGGGTTAGGATTTGCTTTGTGTGATGTACTTACAACCTTTTAATACTGGTGCTTGATGAGCCCCTTCATGGCTCTTTGAGGGTTTTTTGGTATCTTAAAAAGTTCTCTGTTGCTTTTCTGTCAGTGTTACGCTTTTCCTTATTAGTGATTCATGTCAAAAATCATAGAAAGTGTTGCACCTTACATGTTTTCTTATATTTGGTAGACCAAATGTACAAATGCAGTAAGAATTGGTTTTTTTGAATGTTAGCTTAATTGTCAAGATGTCTTCTAAGAACATGCCCTTTCGAACAAAATCGTTTGATATTCATTGTATTTTACTCTGCTTCCTTCCCTACATATTCCCAGCTGTTTGGTTTATCAACTTACTCAATTCTGTCATTCTTCCTTCAGTAGTAAACACATTCATTTGGAACAAGACGGGGCCATAATGGGTGTCTCTAGCAGTCTAGAGATTGCCTGCAGGCGTGTTATCATGGCTTTTAATTCCTCCCCATCCTATGCACAGTTTCAGTGAGAGAACTTCAAAAGTGTATGGTTCTTACTAATATGTTTAGGTTCAGTGACAATTATGTAGTGAGATAAATTACCTTGCAGGTTTCATTTTTTATCTCTCAACTAAATCTGTTGTAATACAAACTTCTAGAAGGTAAAAACCATTTCAGGAATGTGTTTATGTAACATTATTAGAAAACATCACGAGGAGCTGCTTGTTCCAGTGATTTCCAAACAGTTCAGACATTTCTGTGGTTTGCTGCTTAGGTTTTCTTTCTGTAAAACAAATCTTACTGTCTTATGCAACTTATTATACTTCTAGGTCATCTGTTATATGGTGTAGTTTTCAGATTTACTGGGATGTTGTATTGCCATTAGCTTGACAGTTCTGTCAAACTGTTTCTTGTTTGGTTTTTGGGTTCTTTTTTCTGCAGCGAGGAAAAGTGATCTGTTAGAATTACAAACCTATAAAAGACTTAAGGAAATGTTCTTTGAATACAAAAGGAGTACAGAAATGTAAATAGATCCAGAATTGTTCTTTTATGATGGCTGTGGGTATTCCTGTTAATCTTCAGTGTTGGCTATAGAGAGTGCTAGCTTTTCCAGGCCATCTGTAGGTCTGTGTAGAGTGATGCAAGATGTTTCATTTACAGGTAGAGACTTGTGTCTTAGGAATTTACAGCCTGAGTCACTGAAATCGTAAGGAAACTATTGAGAAAAAATAATCTTGGGTTCTAAAATCTAGTGATGTGTGAAGAGTATGTTAAGGTACAGTGTAGAAAACCTTTTATTTATTGATTTATTTATGCGTACTTCTCTTTGCCTTGCAGCTTTAGGTGATAAAATTGTGAGAGACATCCGACCAGGAGCTGCCTTTGAACCTACGTACATTTACAGACTTCTGACGGTTATAAAGTCAAGTCTGTCAGAAAAGGTGTGACTTGCAGATCTTTCACTTCTGTAATGGCATTGCAAGGCACTCGTTGTCGTTAAAACAACGTAAACCCATACAGCAGGTTCTGTGCCTAAAGATCACTAAAATCAACTAGTTGATAGTTCATGACAGTGAAGCTAGACTGTCTTGGGAGTTAAATTGTAAGATGGTGTTAATGATAAATTTGGCTGATATATCAGAATAATAAGTTATGATTAGAGTGGAACATCTCTTTATAAAATAGATGATACCTATTGATATATATTTAAGAAATGAACAGTTGTTGCTGCTTGGGATTCAGCTTGGAAAGGTTGACGTTCCACAGTGACTTCAGAATACTGTTTTAGTCTTCATTTCAATTTAAAGGAAACCTAATAGTTCAGAGCATCTTTGGTTCTGGTTTGACAGCAGCTTTTAACATTGCTTTTAAAACAAACAAAGCACCACATCACATGTCAAATTGAATGTGTGTTGAGAACAAAGCCGAAACCCTTGCATCTAAGTCAAGCTTACGTGTGCACTCGTTTGTGGCAGGTTGCCGATTACTGCGTTGGTTCTTTGAACTGTTTAAAAATTGAGGGGTGGTTACAGTAAAACATAAAGTTTATTTGACTATACAGCTTAGGCTAATTAATTGGTGAATTATCTAATTTAACAGGAGGAAGCTAGGTGATCAGTGTAATTGAACCTTCTGTTAAAATGAAAATGTCATATAGTAATTGAAATAAACCATTTTATTCAGGGCAGGCAGGAGGATGCTGAAGAGTACTTGGGATTTATCCTCAATGGACTACACGAAGAAATGCTGACCCTAAAGAAACTTCTCTCTCCTCATAATGAAAGTCAGTGGTTTTTTTGTTTGTTTGTTATGTTTTTGGGTTTTTTTAAGCAAACTCAACTTCTTTCAAATGTTCTTTTTTGTGGTGATTCTGTAATGCACAGTAAAGTTTGGAGTAGCTGTTGGGATAGGGATAGAATGCCTGGTTTAGGTGACTCAGACATTAACAACCTTTTGTTAAAATCTGTCCAAAGGATAAAATGAGTCCATTCTTTCCAACTTACAAATGGATCTAAAGTGTTACTGGGTATTAGGAAAAGCATTATCATTGGTAAATACTCTGAGTGACAGTAATAACAAGTCATATACCTGGTCCTCCTCAGCAAATCTGTATGCCAAATGTTTACTGAGCTCAACTGACCATTATTTGAGGCTAACTCAAGTTGACTAGTCTTGTCTTAAGCACAGGTATGTTTGTCTGCCGTTCGTAATAGCTGCGATGTCAGTTGTTTACTGGGGTTTTAGCTCTCCCCATGGTAGTTCAAAAATATAGCCGTGTGTTTTTTTACTGATCCGTAAACTCCTGTTTACATTTTTTTTTAAAGTGGAAACTTCTAGACTAATAGCTAATTTATATCTCATATAAACCAGAACATATTAAATGATCTTAAAATTTTTATTGACATAGTTAGAGGAAGAATTTCTTCGGAAGTATTAGAATTTGTATGCAGAGTAAAATGACGTTTTATTTTACAGTGGCTTTGTGTTTGAGTCCCCTATTTAAAATGAAACAAAACACTGTTACTGTTAGCCAAGTATAGAATTAAGATCACTAGTTAATCCACTTTGTCTTTAGTAGGGTAATTTTTTTATGATACAAAATGGCCATTCCATATTTTGTTCTTTAGCTGTGTGCAGTTTATAGCCTCCTGACTTTGGCACTGGCAAAGAAAATATTTGCTGAGCCTTGGGTTCCCTGTAAAATATCTCTGCAGAAAGGAGTTGTATTTAATAATGGCATAATTATATTTGCAGAATAACACTTGACTTTCTAATTTTCTACACTATAAATTTACTACTAAAAATATATCAAACTTTGCTAGAAAACTACATGTGTTTACATACGGTCATCAGTGAGCTGCATTCTGTTAACGTATTGACGTGTCCAGCCAGGAGTGAGCCTGGAATATACTTGTTCTCATTTACTTTCTCAAATCTGTCATCTGTGAAAACACTGGGGCTTTTTCCTTTCAAATTCTGTATCTGTATACATGTTTTATTTGCAAGAAAAAATCAATGCTTTGTTTTTTCTTGTTTTCTTTAAGAACTCTCAGTGTCTAATGGCCCTGAGGCTCAGACTGTTCATGAAGAAGAGGAGCAAGATGAACAAGGGGAAGGCAGTGAGGATGAATGGGAGCAAGTGGGGCCTCGCAACAAATCATCCGTCACTCGACAGGCTGACTTCGTTCAGACTCCCATTACTGATATTTTTGGTGGTCATATAAGGTATAGTACACCTTTGTAAAAGTTATTGAGACTGTAGGCTGCTTTGCCTTTACAGGTAACTTCTTTGTCTGCTTTGCTTTCTGTGTTTTTCACTGTTATTAGATAGTCGGATAGAAGAGACCGTGTAACAGATTGCTCAGGCCAGGAGAGGTGAACGTTCTGCCATGAAACATGTTATTCCAGAGAGAGTTCAGAAGATGGACCAGAATGATTGAAGGATTGGTCAATGATCTGTAGCTTATTGCAGCATCTAAGTCTTTTAAGTGTCTTAAAAGAACAAACTGTTTAGAGAACAAAACCCCCAAATTGCAAATAGAGAAGGATTTCGAAATACATGTTCTTTGTATGTTGATACGAATGTCTAAAAATTCCAAAGAGCTTGAGAGCTACCCAATTTTTGTGACCTCTGAGGATCCTTGACTCCTTTTGTAAATAAGGATACTAAAGGATAGTGAGATTTGCCAAGAGTTAAATCTGGTCAGTAAAAGAATGAAATATAATAAGACATCGTAAACTTTTGGGGTTTTAGACACTTACGCTTCCTAGAGGCAAGAAAGTTACGTGTAATAGTTAATACATAAAATGTTAAAGGCAGAAGAAGTTGAGAAAAATGTAAATTACTACAAGATGTTACAGGAATGAAAAGAATGTGGGACATGACTTGTATTCAGGTCTGATACCAGATGAAGGCAGAAAGTAGATACTGGAAGAATATTTTTTGGAAAGGAAGCCTCGTGACTTCCTTGGAGAAATGTGTAATTTCAAATTAAAGCAAGGTAAACACTTGCTAAAAACATATTCCAAAACAAAAATGTAGACTTGAAGAATTATTTTTAAATTGGAGACAGACACCTAATTGCTAGTGTTTGACTCCCTGTGTTGCCAGGTATTCAGTCTAGAGGTGTGAATACTGTGGGCTAGTGCCTTCTGCTTGTGTAACTGAAATTATTCTGCTGGGATTTGGGTCAGACAGCTGGCAAATAAGACTATATTTTCCATAGAAATGGACAGGCCGATGTTTGAACGTGTTGACAAAATTTTGCGTTGGGAGTTGTAAGTTCACGTACCCAAGGTATTGTTAATGCCATTAGTATATTTACCCTGGTCAACGTTGTTCAGATCTCTACAGGATTCCATTAGTGTTTAAAATGAGAATACTAAGAGAATGCTCTCTTCTGTAGAAGTCCACAGAAAATTTTATAAATCAAAGGTAATCCTGAAAAAAAGCCAAACACTTGCACTGAGCAGCAGAACCATAGGGTCCAATCTGTGATCTGTTGTCTGCTGCCACCACACCCATTTTCTTCAGCCTCCAAACTAGGTCACACAGCCTACCGCAGAAACAGTATCCCGTGTTGTGGTGCTGGAAAGCTTCATCCTCTGAGCCTGAGGGTGGAGATAGGAAGGATTGAATTCAGAATTGCCAGCGGAAGTCTACTAAATGAAAGCATCAGAAATGGGAAAAATCACACGGAAAAGCAGTTAGGAAAACATGGTTTGAGTTGGCATCTTTTGCCTTGGAAAACTTTAGGCTGTCTTCGAGGCTTTAATTGTCTGTTAAATGCTTATTTAGGCATATTTGCTTAAAAAAACAACAGAAAACCCCACCAGAATATCTTTCTTGAGCGGTGTGAGACTTGAGTGCGTAAGCACAAAAACCGAGTTGTTTCAGGATCTGGTTCGTTCACGTGCAGGAGTCCCTTTGACTTGTAGCCTGTGTGGATTTCACACACTTGTTCCGCAGCGTAGCTCACAGGCGAGTTAGAAATGGGCTAAATATTTCCATAAGTAGTACCAACTCTGCAAATGCACTCTTACTGTAAAAGAAAATACAGCAACTACATTGTTGTTGTTTAGGCAGGGTTCCAGTGTGCAGTTCCTCTTTTCTTGAAAATTTCTTACTGTACAGTTCTTGTAGTACCAGAGAGCAATTATTCATGGAAAATGATTAATTTTTCCTTGACTGATTGAAATCTGTAATTATTCTAATAAGTGATACTGTTACAGGAAATCATAGTCCTGCAAAAGTTTTGCTGTCACTTGCCGCATACATTTTTGAAGAAAATGTTTCAGAGAAATGTTGCAATTTAATTTCTAATAATTTAAAAAATCCTTAATGTTGCCTTTTCAGGATATGATCTGTATTATTAATCAAATCTTTAATACGTGGACTTGAAAACAGTTGGAGTTGTTAGCAGTTTCCTGTTGATTATTGCGCTAAGTAACGGTTAGCTTAGGAAGGGCTTGGGAAGCGTATCCAAAAGCAGCCAGACTGACACAGTGAAGGGTTTGTTTGTTGAAACACTGCACTTGCCATGTGTTGAAGGTTTTGTCCTTTAAATATAGCCAAGGAGGAAGTGTTAAACTGAAATAAAGATGCTGCTGTTTTTCATGCGTTCTCTCTCCTCTCAGGGACATATGTTTGCCAATATAAAGATGCATTGGCTTTCTGGTGGTGCTTCAGGACTTTGCCTCAGTCAAAGGGGCTCTTTTGATAGGAGTTTGCAGTCCAAGCTTTAAGCATTCCATACATGACCTGGAGATGTTTCAGCATGGCCACCTGGATTCAGAGCTGTGTTAATTATCTGACTACTTTCAGGCTTTGTGGGGCACAGTAACAAGCATAACAATGTAATAAATGAAGGATTTCTTTGGCTGTGTAAACCATGTTTTTGTAGCAGCTGGGGCTTTTTAATTTAAGTACTACTTTCAAAATCAAATTTAAAAAAAATTCTTGAGCCATGTTTGGTGCTTTTAGTTTTCAGTGAAGTTTCAGAAGAGTGAAAATCAGGAAGAGCCACTGAGTTCAGTGACGTTGCAGCTGAAGAGTATACTGTCTCATTGCACAAAGCAGTGATCCCCAAGCCAGGCCACTTAAAGGCTGCAACTGAATACACTTCAAACAAAAATAAAATCCCAAAAAACAGGAAACGAGTTCTCATGCCCTAGTTCATTACTTCTGCCGGTTTTCTGAAAGACTCCAATTTATGTACAAAGGAGCACATGGACAAAGTCTGGACACAGAAAGTGATGGGAGGAAAAGGAAATGCCAGTCCTCAGTGGAGCATAGTTTATATTTCCTATGGCAAGATTTAAGCAAACAGTTTAAAATCACTGTGAAATTGGTCTTGGTGAAGTGACTGAAAAATTTGTGTATTTCTATTGGAGAATCTGGAATGAATTGTAAGTTTGACAGTAAAACATGTTAGATGAACACTAGTATTTTGCACTTCTGAAGATCTATTGGAAAACATAATTCAAAACCAACGTGAAAAGAGTCTGGAGGGGAATCTCTTTAAATGCATTATCTAAAATGTCAGTATTTTTCTTCAGACTTCTGGTGCTTATCCAATAACTGGTTTAATCCTTGCATAAAGAAAACAGTCAGATGTAATCCCATTCAGTGAATGTAAAAATCATTTAAATTGCAGTGAAATGGATTCAGGTTGTTGAAACATGCTAAACCTTTGTGTTTGTGTGTTTTGGTTTGGATTACTAATGCAGACTTTGATCCATTTATACTTGAAGGTTTTATATTGTTGAAAATTACTCTGCTTTATTACATCTTCACTTTTTTGTTTCCACAGATCTGTTGTTTACCAGCAGAGTTCTAAGGAGTCTGCTACACTGCAACCTTTCTTCACCCTGCAACTGGATATCCAGTCAGACAAGATACGCACAGTTCAGGATGCGTTGGAAAGTTTGGTGGCGAGAGAGTCTGTCCAGGGTTATACCACAAAAACCAAGCAAGAGGTGTGTTCTGTTGACCCCTTTTTGCAGTCAAATACTTTTTAAAAGGGTTTTTATACAGCTCTTGCTTTACAAATAGTTACTTGAACACTATTACTTATGTTAACAAAAGAGGTACTACCCTTCTCAAAGTGCCCTGCAGCAGTAAAACGTATTACCTTGAACACACGCTGAAAGGAAGAGATCTGACTGTTCAACAAAACCATGCCTGTTAACAGGTATGCTGTCTGGGTTGGTGCAGTAATTGGTTGGAGATTTTACCGGGGTGTACATTAAATTAACAGGGTAATAAGACATACTATTACGAGTAAAATAGCTTTTAGCTGATGTTACATCCTGAAGGTTGCCAGGTGATTGTAGTAAAGGAGCAGCTCTTCAGAGTATTGTCTCAAAGCACTCTCTGCCTTTCAGAAGAGAACTGTTGAAGCACAACACTTGTGTGGCTGTCCTTGAGGGGTTTTAATTTACACATTGCACTTAAAAAATGAAAAATGCAAATATTCATTGGTAGGCCTGGTAGAACCATCTAGAACCTCACCAAAACATCTGATGATCACTCTCTTTCTCCTGGATCAATAATCTGAATCTTCCAGTAGCCAGTAACACCCCCATTCAGTGTCCTTGGCACTGTACAGTTGACTGGTTTGCTGTATACAGCCTTAAAAACTTGTCAGTAATACTGTATTCAGTGTTAGGTGATCAGTTGAAGAAAAATGTTCTTCACAGTCAGAGTTACTCTGTATTCCCATGCGACTTTTCCTTTTTTTAATCTCATTTTTCAAATGATACAATACATACAGTAATAATTGCGATAGAAAAAGATTTCACGCGCTGCCAGTGCAGCGTGAGAACCTGTGATCCAGGGTAATGAATGAAAGTTTTTCCCCACTGAGGTGTTGCCTTGTCTGTGGTGTGCGTTGGTGACTAACATCTCCGGCGTGCCTGGGTTGCTCAGACGGGACTTCGGCGTACGCTCCTCTTTAGTAGGCCAGGCTGGATGGAGGCTCTTGAGTCGTAGTTGTTCTCTCTGGCGTTCGTTTCTCTCCGCTTTCTGACTGCTCCACGGGAGAACAAGGTTAGATAGAGGAAGGGTAGACCATTTCCTTGGAGAAGCTAAAGATGGATAGCTGAAACTTGTCTGCCTTGTACGCTTGGTAGGAGTGTTGGAGATTTATTTCTCCGGTTGTCTTCCATGTGAAGGAAGCATTTGCAACGCAAGCTCATCGTGATTTACCACACAGACTTTGTTGTGCTAGTCAGTCATTTTTTGGTTCTTACTGCAGATGGTTTTAACTTCTTTACTGAGAACCCAGTGTTCAGTTACGGGCTTTGGAGGAAATGGGTGTTCAAATTAGGTGCTGGAGGTTTGGTCTGGTTTATATTTTAGAGTCTGAATGGAAATACAAGCATGCACAATGTCTTTTAGATCATTTTTCAAAAGAAATTCAAGTCGAAATGACTGTTCTTGTATTAAAATCGTAGTGAAAAGCCTGAACACGTTGACTGTAGATCAAGCAACATACGTATTTCTTCTTCATTTTACAGATGGGGAACTTTGACTACGGATAAAGCTAAAAATCGTATTATATTATTAAAAAGTATTACTATCTTCTAGTTGCTTTAATCTGAATTACGTTCTCTACCAGTTATGGGCATAAACAATAGATGTGAAAAGAATAATCATCCAAATATATGTAAATAATTTTTCTTAAAGTTTTTTTAATCACTTTGAGCTGATTTTGAGTGTTTCGTGTGTGAATATAACCAGGAAATCAGCCAAATTTTCACTCAGGCAGGGTTTAAAATAATTAGGCAGTTTAAATTAAAATAGGTATTTAAAATGGCGCAGCATTCTCTTGCTGCTTAGAACTCGAGTTCACGTGCTTGCTAGCACTTGAAGGAAGTTCTTCTGGTTCCTTCTGGTCCTGCAAATCGGTTTGTTAAATCTTGAATATTTCAACAGTTAATATATATGTTTTAAAGGCTTGATATTTAACCTCCCTGAAGTGATTTTTCTTTTCAGTCTTATCTGCAGACCTGCTCATGGTTTCTAACAGAAGTGAAGACTCTTGAGTAACTAACTAGCCCTACCTGATTTAATTTTCCAGGTTACCTTCCACATGTTCCTTAGGAGTCTTCACATCCCCTGGAGTTCTCCAGCTGCTCCTTGTGGATCTCACAAACATTTTCTTGGGACTCTGACTCACATTGACTAAACAAACATTTTTGGCACTTTCAGCTGGTGCTGTTGCTGCCAGCAGTGGGAGCCCCTTCCCGCAGTCAGGGCGGCAGAACGTGTGCCTGTTCCTCAGCTGCTGCTCTTCAGTCTGGCAGGGTAACACAGAACGGCTTTGATGGGGGCTCTAAGCTCGTACGCCAGGCAGAGCGGCGCAGCTGAGGTGCCGGCATCTGGTCCCGTACGCCAACTCACTGAGGGTAGAGAATGGCAACTGCTTAACTCGCTGCAGTGACATTCCTCAGCGTCCTCTGTTCCTGGGCTCCGCTGGGAGCTCTTAGGTTCTTTCTGCACAAAACTCTGAATTCAGACTTCAGGTTGCAGATTTAGAAGACTCATTACAGGAAAATCTTGAGATAGTAATAACCCCTTGAATCAACTGTGTATTCTTTCTCTATAGAAAGCCTGTTGATTTGCTCCCTAAAAGCAGAAGCTGTTCCATGCCAAGTTGCATGGAAGCTGCATGCTCTCATGAGTTCACAGGGTAATTATGTGAACCTCTTGTTGCCACTTTCGCAGTTTGCCTTCTGACTTCTTACTCTGCATGCTGTTTCCTGGGAGTCAAGGAGGCGGGCATCAGCAGGCACATGTTGAATGGAAAAGAACAGGGTCCTGTTTGGCTTGCTGGTTTAAAAAAAAAAAAACGCCTAGTATAAAGATCCCGTCTCAGTTCTCAGTGAAGCTGCAGCCGCTGCCAGGGGTTTGATGGGTTTTGGATGCAGTGAGGCGTGTTTGGAACCCTTAAGGTGCAGGTGAAATTTTACAGTTTGTAGAAACTATTTCTGCTTCAGATGTAGAATTACTTTTTGTAAACTGGGTTGGCTCAAAGGAAGTCAAGTGCCCTACAAAATCTGCTTGCCTCGGTGTCCAAAGAGGTTTTACTTTTCATGCTTGGGAGGAGGTAATAGCTCTTTACCCATGAGTTTCTATTTCGCACTTAGTATGTTCTAGCAGAATCAGGCCCTGTATTGAAAAATAACATGCTGATGACTTACAATAAGGAGATTTTTCTCAATAAAAGAAGTGAGAAAAACCTAAAGCAGTTACTTTGAGAAATGTTTTTTATGTCATAATTTCTAGGAAGGCAAAACATTTTTGTTCTGCAACTGAGTTCACTTTCAGGCTTTCCAACAGTAACTTTGCGGATTTTGTGGTTATAATTACATAAAAATCAATATTTAGTAGAAAAAAAGGGAAGTTAACTCATATTTTTGCCTTTGACTTTCCTTCAGCATCTTTTGAAGAACACAACATACTTTTTTAGAATGAAAAATCTTAAACTCCTGGTCTCCTCCGTAACAGCCGATCATGATGGCCTACTCGGTTTTGGGTGGTCTACATAACAGCTCGCTTTGTTTTTTGAGGATCTTCTTGAACTACTCACTTTTGGTGGTCTACATAACAGCTCACTTTGTTTTTTGAGGATCTTCTTGAAGGACAAATATCTTCTGTTTGATATAAAATGCTTTTCGAATTGTTGTGTTCTAGTATCTTGCTCTTAATACACGAACGATCGTTACCTCCCCTGCGAAAACCCTTTGTGTCAGGTATTGAGGTGTGGAGCTCTTGTCTGCCGTGCCTCAGTGTTCTCTGAAGTCAGCAGCGTGCGGTACAGGTTCTTGACCTTGCATTAGAGCATTAGAGCTTGTTAAGAGTTACTAAACACTAAACTGTCATGAGGAGTTGCTCCCCGGGGGTCTCCAGCACGGTGGGCTTAGTACTGCAGGGTCCAAAACATCTCTGCTCCTTCTGACACATTGCCTTCTACTAAAAGGTGTTGGGGTTCTCCTTAAAGACAACAATGTGGTTGAAGATCCAGTGTGCTTGAAGTCATAAATCTCAGTATGTATCATAAATTAATTAAACTCTGTGTTGTTTTTTTCTGCAAGTGTATTGTAAGTTAAACACCTCCTTTCAAAGGAGCAGTTTTGAGCAGTTTGGTTGCAGTTTCTCCATCTTTGTTCTGTCCATGTGTTAGGTGGAGATCAGTCGAAGAGTGACACTAGAAGAACTGCCCCCTGTTCTTGTTTTACACCTCAAGCGGTTCGTCTATGAGAAAACTGGTGGATGCCAGAAGCTTATCAAGAATATTGAGTATCCTGTTGATCTGGAAATTAGTAAAGGTAAGGAGTTTTGAACAGAATTTTCCCCTCTTTAGGAGGAAGCTAATGTTGTGTTTCCTAGGGCTACCTGTTTGTGTTTATCTTGTGGACAAGCTGTCTCCTCCATTCTTTTCTCCTTCTTAAAAGAATGTAGTTGGGGTTCTGGGTTCAGTCTGGCCGACCTGACATTGCCCATATATAAGTTTGGGCATCCGTTTGGAAAGAACGTGGTGGCGAAGCATCTTAACAGCTGTTGCCACATCCTAGACATAGGGTTGGCCAAGTAAGAGCAGGGTTATAGACTGCTGAGGGCCGATATTGGAGGTGATCCTGTTGAATGAAGGGTATGTCCATACAGAAGGCTGTTACCAAGGAACAGCAGGTATTTTTATCTCAGATTTCATTCACAGGACTGGGAATTTACTCTAATACACAGTGGCTGGTGAGAGGAAACGGGGAGTTTGATAGAAAATGCAGCCTGGAGGCAAGCAAGTACGCTGCAGTTCAGAGGTTAAACAACAAAGTTCATTCTTTTAACAAATATACTGAGACACGGCGATTTTAGTGTGAGAGCTTGCATGGAATCCAGCATCTGAAACTGCCGAATTAAATGCATTTTGATTTGATCTGACAAATTAGCTGTTAGCCACCCAGTAGCTCAGATAGGGGACAAAATAAATAAAACCAGTGATTACTCGTATCTCATGCTGTCAGACAGTACCCTTTGGTTTTACTCAATAGTTCATTTTGAAAAATCTTTAAAGAATTTCTTCTCTGCAGAAGGAGTTCATTTTGCTGTGACTGACAAAAATAGTTGTAGTATGATTTGGAATCTGAAATTGATTTTTGTCATTGTCTG
>NW_010256395.1:38891-43412 GCF_000690775.1 Eurypyga helias
CTCCCCTCTTCTTTTTCTTTATCCCTTCAGGGTTTTTTTGTGGTATTTTTAAACCTTCCATAAACATTAGTGTTCAGCAAACCTCAAAATGAATTCCCTTGATTACCAGGTATCAGAGCCATGACCATTCTTTAAAGTCTGCAGAAGATGTTTTAAGTAAACTCTCTCCATTATGGTAGTGTTGGTTTCTCTGAGAAATAATTGATCCCTTTAAAATTGATTTTCTAAACTTGCTAACTGTTGCCTTTGTGACTTTTTTTTTCCCTCCTCCAGAGCTACTATCTCCTGGTGTGAAAAGTAAAATTTTTAAAGGCCAAAGAACCTACCGGCTCTTTGCAGGTATTTTTTCTATATGCCTCTAGTCCCTGTATTGCAAACACAAACTCTGCGTGTAGAATTCTAGAACCACTGGAGTTTCCTCGATTATGTAAAATATTTTCTTGTAAATTACACGGCAGTAGCTTGTGTGTGTCAAATTCTTTTATTTAGTGGGGGTTTTTTCATAGGTGCTTATACAGATATATGGGTATATTTACATATCTCCCTGATCCAGCTTTGTGCAAATCCGGATCTCTGCACCAGATCCACCCTGAAAAATACCAGCAGAAGCTGACAAGCAGCTGTAATATAACTGTGCCTAAAACACACCACATATTCTCAGAATAACGTTTCAAACGCCTTTTGAAATGGCTATTTGAATGCTGGCTGTGCCTCTCTGAATCCTCGAGTTGAGTGTTGCTGGCGGGGGGTGAATAGCGGATCGTAGGTGGAAAAGTTGAACTTGGAGGAGATGATGAGTTTTGTGTGAGGAAATGCTGGTTTTAAGTGTCTGCCATGTAATCCAAGTACCTGAACAATCCAAGCAATGAAGTTTGGAAGCTCGTGTAAGAGTTGAGAAGCAGCATTATAATGTTGAACAAAACAGTTTGTGGGCAGTAAACTTCCTGACGTTTGAAACTCCTGCACAGTTCACGCTTTGCAGCTGCTTATTTGTGTTGGCATCAGGGGAGCGTCACACACTGGAGAACCGGAGGCCTTAACTTGGTGCCACCAAATCCGTGTCAGTACTGGTGGTTTGGATCCGGCTGTGTGACTGCCGAGGTTACAGAAGGAAGGAACGAACCTGTCTCTTGCGGAAACTCAGGGCTGTTGCTGGCAGTGAAATATTTTTTTTTATTGATAGTGGTTTTCATGGGACAGGTTTAGGCAGCGTGTTTCTGGCTTTTGAAGATGTGTTAACCACAGTAATTTTTCCTAACTCCTTCTGTGGAAAAGTACAGTACTTCCTGTCAGTCTTGGACTTCTCATCCACAGAAACTGAGCTGGCACGGGTTGCCCAGAGAAGCTGTGGATGCCCCATCCCTGGGAGTGTCCAAGGCCAGGCTGGATGAGGCTTGGAGCAACCTGGCCTAGTGGAAGGTGTCCCTGCCCATGGCAGGGGTGGAACTGGGTGGGCTTTAAGGTCCTTCCCAGCCCCAACCACTCCATGATTCTGTGATTGTTACGTTAATTTTAAATTACTAAAATAAGCTTTTGAAGAATTAAGTTTCAGATATTGTCCAGAATTCACCTAATTATCTAACAATAAATTTTAGAAAATTCGTAATTCAAGTTTAAGCTGCTGTAAAAGGAAATGTCCTCAATCCCCCCAAATGTATAGATAGGATATCCCGTCCTTTTGCTTTGCTGAAGTTACTCTAAAATGTTTCCTTTGTAGAAGCGTGAAGAAAATCTGTATAAACTCGAGGTGACTCTTGTCTGAAAGAGCGTGAACAATGTCATAATGACATTCTTCTGCTCCCGTGTCAGACACACCTCCTGCTCTTGGTTGGCTTTTGTTGGGTAGATGCTCAGGGCTGGCGCGCCCGAGAAGGGGTCAGGTACGGCTTCTTGCGCGCATCCGGAGAAGGGCCCGCACAAAAGATCCCTGCCCTTCGGTGGCAGTTGCCAGTGCTGCTGACACTGCGGGGTGGTGCACTCTGAGCAGTCTTCCCTCACTCCCTTTTTTCAGACTGGTGTTTTTACCTGGTATTTTTGTTGTTTGGTTGGGGTTTTTTCGTTTGGTGGTTTCCATGAGCTACTGTTGCTGTCAGCAGCCAGGGCAAATGCGTGGCAGTACCTGCTGGAAGCTCTGGGGGATGTGCTGCCCTCTTGCCTCTGTGAGGCTAAGCCTTCCCAGGAAATCCTCCAGGAAGCTAGAAAAAGTGATCTGATGCTTTTGATTCTTAATTTACTTAAACCTTCTTTTAGAATCATGAGATTTGGTCTCCAGAGACGTTACTAATATTGCCTGGAATCAGATGTAAGCACGCAAGCACTAAACAGAAAGATTGTTGCTTAATCCAGATCATACCCTCTGAAAAACGCTGAGTAAGCCGTGAAGAAAGGGATGTGGGATGTTCTCCTCCGTTTGCTTTTTCAGTAGCTAGATATCTGTGCGTAGCGTGCGCCCGCATCACGGATTTCTCGTTGCAGTTGTCTATCATCACGGAAACAGCGCAACTGGTGGCCATTACACTACGGACGTCTTCCAAATCGGTCTGAACGGCTGGTTACGCATCGATGACCAGGCAGTCAAAGTGATAAATCAGTACCAGGTGGTGAAGCCGTCTGCAGAGCGCACAGCCTACCTCCTGTACTACCGCCGCGTTGACCTGCTGTGAACCTCCTCCCTCTTACGCTGTGTGTGCAAGATCCCTGCTTTGTAGAACGCCAACTATCACTAACTTTTTTTCTCCTGTAAATGCTCTTTTGAGTGCATCTTTTTTCTTTTTTTCTTCTTTTTTTTTTTCCCCCGCCTTTCCCTTGCAACGCTGGGATAGAGTGATAAAGGAAACTACCTTGGGTTTGTGCTCAGCGTAGTTGGTGTCGACTTTTGACTTGCGGAATAAAGTCACTTGATTGAAAGACTCAGTCTCGTGAATCACAAAAAATATGAAAAAAAAATTAATCTGAGTCAGTGCTGAATCCTAAGATAATAAAAGGGGATTTGCATTGGATTCCCCCTTTCTAATTGCGTAGTAGAAAACCCTGCACCAGCAACAGAACTTGTAGATTTCTGAGAAAATGTTTTATCTTTACTTAAGTAAAAAAATAAAAATTAAAAAAAAAAAAAAGAAAAAAAAAAAAGACATAATGCAAAGCGCTCTCTGCTTCCCCGATAGTTTTTGATAAGTGGTAAAGGATGAGCCGGTGTGGAGGAGGTGGAAGTGGTCCTGCGTGCTTGGGACAGATGTACAGATGTACAAGGTGACGAGTTGCTGGTTCCGGACAGGAAGACAGGTTTTACCAATTGTGCGACGAGAAACTGCTTAAGTACACATTGCAGATAACTATCTGGAGTTAAGATGTTAGTCTATATAGATGGGTGATCGTAACTTTATTGCTATTAAGAAATTTCAAACCGCATTTATGCTTCTGTGTACACGAAATTGAAAAAAAAAATGGGCAAAATAATTGATATTTCTTTAAGTCTGCTTTGTTTAATTTCGCTGTCTGCTCTCCTATAATGTTGAGTTCCTAATTGTACACAGTTTAGTGATATCTAGAAGTATAAAGTTGTCGCCCATCAATAAAAGTCACAAAGTTGGTTTAAGGTGTGTGTGTGTGTGTGTGGGTTTTATTTTTCCTCAGGTGTTAAAATCTACCCTGGAAACGTGAAAAATCGCCGTGGGGCACTGTTACAAGTCCTAGGGAGCATTCCTCCGAGGAAGAGCAGGTGAGGGGGTCTCTTACGACTTCTGAAGTGTCAGAAATGTTCCCGGCTGGCATCGAGGTGGAGCTGAGCTTGGAGGGGAAGGGGAGAGGAGACCGGTCAGCCCGAGGCAGGGCCCGCAGCCGGGATGAGGCAGTCCCGGGGCTGGACACTCAGCCAGGAGAGGGAATTTGATCCCTTCTCTGTCCTAGTGGAAGCCCTGCACCGTCGTTTGCAGGTAGGGGTTTGGTTTGCCTTGGACTAAGAAACTCCCTTCCCCAGCCCGTTGGCGTTTTGACTGGAAAGTCTGGTTGAAGTATTCCCCTGATCAGCTTCCTGTCGCCTTCCCCGCTGCTAACGAGCATCCAGAATCCGTGTGCGGTTTGGTCCTTGGCTGGATGATGCCGGCGTGATGTGCTTGGTGCGTCGCAGGGGAAGTTTGCAATCGTTGCCACTGAAATGGCTGGTGTAACGGGGATTGTCAAGGAAAGGTTAAACTCTCTATGCTCTGGCCAGGTCGCTCCTTTAAGGTGACATTTGAGGGGGGAAAAGGGTTATTTTTGTGAAAGCTGCATTAATTCTACATGTACTGTGTTCCAATAACTTCCTTCAGCATTTCCTGATGCTGCTGACCTGTCCTTTGCACGCCCTGTCTCCAGCAGGTGGGTGTAGCTGAGAAGTGGTATTGGGCTTTTCAGGAGAAGGAAGCAGACCTGGAATAAGTGCCGTAGGGTTCAGCACCCCTTGGCACGGGTTTCCCCAAACCGCAGTCAGTCACTGCAGCAGACGGAGGGTCGCTTGGCTGTTTCCCAGGAGGTAGAGGGGAG